>NW_026707190.1:0-20946 GCF_024137745.1 Phymastichus coffea
ATCCGGCATTTTCAGCGATAGAGCTCTGATATGGATTGAGTGAAAGCCAATTTTTCATGAGAGTTGTTAAGCCTACATTTTTCACTTTATCAATTTCAATAGCATTTATTTCATATCGTATTTCCTCGAACAAATGACAGAGGGCGTTGTTGACTAATAAAGTGTTCTCCACTGGCGTAGTACCGTCCGGCTTGGTTAACCTACCACAAATATGAATCATACTGCGCGATGGAAGCAGAGATAAATCTTGATGTTGAATTGCTATATGAATTTCATCGCTATTATTGAAATATGATAATGAATAAGGCTGATGCGCATGAACTTCATAATGAGCTATAGACTCATCGAAAGTGACAGCTGAATGAATGTCTAGAATTCCCTCCATATTGTTGTTGTTGTTGTTGTTTTATACAACACACTAATATGCACAATATTTTCTTCCACGATTTTCGACGACTTCTAGTCTCAAGCTTTTCAGGAATTGAATGTTCTGAGGTGTGAGCGGTCTGATAGCTCGCTGTTGACTGATTGCTGTTCGACATTTTTGTCTTTTAATATAGCCTCGGCCGCTCTTTATATTGTAAATGATACCTATTACTAAGATATGGTCTTTATATGCACTCGCACTGTGATGACTTTTCCTCGAAAGTTAACTAGGTTTCTCGTCTTGATCAACTATACGAATTTGAAAATGATCAATGCTCCTCACAGCGACTGGAAGTAAATGACGTGAGAGGGAACTTCTATAATCTTATATCCAGGTGGGACTGCTGGGAAAAATTCATGTATAGTATGTACTTTGCGATCGTTTATGTAAGAGCCTGTAGTAATATTACACTCTACACGTAAAGCATTGACTTTGAGTATAGTGACGGGTAAGTCAGAACTATGTGTTTCGTTTTCAACGAGCGTGCGTTTAGTGAAGCCTAAAATTGATCCAATAGAATCTTCTGGTTCAAAATGTATTTTTTGACTGCACCGAATGACACTACGTAAAGTATTATTATTTGGTTTTAGGCTAAACGATAACCTTTAGGTGCTAATTCGTCTATGAGAAAGTTTTCAATATCTTCTATTTCGTAGCTACCAGTCGGTAAAGTGATAGCTTCTTGACCTTCAATGTAAAATTTATTACAACCAACGTCAATGTTTGGTATTGAATTAAATGTCAATAGCTCAACTAGGCCAAGAACGTATTTTTTGTTTGCTATCAATTCGATCGGTGGAAAATAATATGATTCGAGTACGGATGATGTTCCCGAGAGACTCAATGTTAGTGTATTCTCCATGACAGATTCAAATCAAATGACAGTCATTCTTTGCATGAGTATTTTATATACTAGTCGTCTTTTCTATAGTTTGTTTAAAAGAAATTTGAGACCAAAGATGCCGCAATTATATGTATTAAAATCTTGATATCTAATATAATTATACATGATTCTATTAACTTTGAGATAAAGCAATAGATCTATAGGCGGCTGTAGATTACAAAACTATCAAAATACATAACCTCATCGCCTTTCTTTTTATATGCTACCCAATGAGTACCTGGCCCCCCGTTTATTATCGAAATTTACAATAGCTGTCCTCTTGATATCGAGGCCATCGGTCGGTAGAGCATCACGCATAAAAACACCTCGAAAATTTGCAATTTTTAGTATTGTAGCATATTTTCTTATATCATGATCGGTCAGTGCTCGATTAGGTAAAGTTATTTCGAGCTTTTTTTTTTAAACCTTTTCCACTTGAATATGGTTTCAGATGAAGACCATAACCTTTACGATGTGGTTTCAAATAAAGTCCTTTACCAATAGCAATAGCTTCCATAGTTTTATTGTGTCTATGAGCCTCTTTCAATTCATTTTGAGCGGCCTTAGCACTGTTAAGGCTTTTGCTATTGAAGCAGCTCCTCCAGCTAAAGCTCCAGTGGCGCTCAAAGCGGCAAATAATGGAATTAAAAAAGGAAGAGCTCCACCCACTTTACTAGGAATTGGTAGAATACGAGGAACATTTATTTTTCTTCTTCCTCCAGCCTTCTTCACAGCTTCTTTAGCGCCTTTTATAGCCGAACGAATGACAAAGAGTGATTTATTACTAGGAACAACACTTCTCGAGGCAGCGTTAATAATTTTTTTCAATGCAATTGATAGATTTTTCCTTTTTACATGTATCTTTCGTCGCTGTCGTCGTTGTTGACGATTTTTTAATCCCTTACCTCGTTTCTTTCCTCGTTTTAAAATTTTAACACCCATACCAAGTTTACTTTTAACTTTCATTATGTTGGCTACAGCAAATGCAGCAACTTTCTCACCAAAACTACTATCTTTCGCTTGCACTCTATCCAGGCTTGTTTAGCTAGAATTTTGTCGCTTCGTTTCTCGCCTCAATGTTCTCTCGATTTTGAGAATAAGTAATATCGTGATCTTTACAAGCAGCGTCTAGCGGATTTTTTCCAGGATCACCACGAGCAAGTCGTTTTTTCAATTTAGTTCCCGTCCGCAATACTGATAACCAGGCAAAATGAGCTTCGAATGGTAAGTTATTAACGATCTTATTCACTAAGCCAGCACCACCAGTCTTTCTTTTGTAACAAATGATCATACCTCATCAGAAGACAAAGTCTTAATGAAACTAAAAATATATAAACAGTCTTTTTATAGTTAGTAGTCTCATTCGTCCTTCGATCGGTGATTAGAAAACAATATGGACTTCAAAGAGCAACCACTTAAGTTGCAAGTCATAAATTTTGATAATGTGGTTGAGACGGAAAAACGAGAAAAAAGACATGGTGAACTACTGCCTGACAGTATACGAGCAGTTTTCTGTGGTCCTAGTAACTGTGGGAAAACTAACTGTTTGCTAACACTAATCACACATCCTAATGGACTTAGATTTGAAAACATTTATGTTTATTCAAAGTCCCTCAATCAACCAAAGTATAAGTTTTTAAAAGATTTATTGGAACCGATTGATGGTATACAGTATTATGCATTCAGCGAGCATGAGGCAGTTGTTTCACCGGATAAAGCTAATCCAAATTCCATCATGATTTTTGACGATATAGCCACTGAAAAGCAGGACAACGTGAGAGCATTCTTCTGTATGGGAAGACATAAAAAGGTAGATAGTTTCTATCTCTGTCAATCATACGCTCGCATACCGAAGCATCTCATTCGAGATAATGTGAATTTACTAGTTTTGTTTCGACAAGATGACGTGAATATTCAACATATTTATAACGGTCATGTTAACTCAGATATGACTTTTGAGAAGTTTAAAGTAATTTGTTCAAAATGTTGGAGAGACGATAATCATGGATTTATAGTTATTGATAGAGATAGACCAATCAATCATGGACGGTATAGAAAAGGATTCGATTCTTTTGCTATAAATATAACGGAGTGAACGAATGAAGATTATTTAACTTTAGAAACTGCAAGCGTCAACATGGCTAATTTTGAAAAAGAAAAGAAGATGCTCGAGCAATTATCTGAGGCTCGTGATGCCATCAGACGTAAGTATCAACTAATAAAACGTGACAAAGCTGATTTAGAAAATACATTGAATGAAACTTTTAAACCTATGGTTGATCCATTGAAGAAACTTGTGGAGGTAGCTATTGATAAAACTAACGATAATACTGAACAGGAAACGAACAAGGAGAAGAAAATTACGTTCGATAAAGTTTTCAAGTCAAAAACAACAGCTGACACTCCCTATAAATCTCGATATTTCAATAGTACTGTTAATGACTTAAATTCAACATTACATCCGCTTGATTCTACATTTTAATCCGCTATGTCTATTACTGATGATGGTGATGAAGATGAATTTAGTAAGACTAGTGAATCAACACTTGATAGAACCGCAATAAATTTAGACAATGTTAGTTCAAAACAACAAAAACAGCTATTGGATGACTCGATTGTAGGAAACTATATTCGACTATTGCATGAACCGCAACAGAAAAGTAATTTAGACAAGACATTTGGCGTTCGCTTGCATGAAAATACATATGTCATAGGCAATTCTCCAATTTCTTTCCAAAACGATAATGTGACTGTGAATGATAAAGCATTCAGCAAGACATCTGGATTAATGGAACTTCTCTTTCGTAAAGAACCTAATTCTAAATTAATCAGTTCATCAGATATTGAAAATTATATAAAAATTCTTGAAATCACTAACGCTCATCGTAAGAGATATGAAACAAATGGAGAATATCGCAGTAAGCATGTAAATAAATTCAAAAAGTATATTGGTCCAAATTTATCTTTAAGTGGTAGTGCTAAGAAGCGAAAATTGACTATTGATGGAAGAGGTCTTTTTCCTAACTATAAAATAGCAAGAAAAGGAACATTATTTGATTATGTATATTGGGATGATCCAAACGAGCTCGTTGATCGATTGAGATTGCTTATCGCCGAACAAACCGCTGGTAATCCTAGTCATATTAATGAAATTCATTCAATCATTGAAGAATTACGTGAAGCTGGCTATATATATTAAAACAATTCTAAATATTCCTCAGTAATAAAATGAGTGTTGATGTGTTTGGACTTACATTGAAAAAAAAGGAGGGTAATCAAGGTCCTCCTGGTATAGGGTATAATATCACTAAAGACGGACAATACGACGCGAATGACAAAAGAATTTATTATATAGCCGATCCTCAGGAGAGTAACGATGCTGTAAACTTACGAACGTTGCAAAAAACTATTATACCTAACGTTACTACGCTTACGAGTATGATAAATGATCTCTCAAAATCATTGGATACAATAAGATTAGAATTAGTAAAGCATCAAGTAATTATTGCTAAGTTAGAAAAAGATAATATTAGTAATCATAAAGAGAAACAGAAAGAGAAAGTGATAGAAAAAACTATTGGACCGTTAGACATTTTTACAAAAATTGGACCGTTTGAAATTTTAAAAAAAAAACTTTAAAATGAAACATCAAAGAGTGGTGGATGAGTTACACAAACCAGCACGTCGAAACTATCCTCGTCGAAAAGTCGATATACGCGGAATAGATGAGACGTGGCAAGCTGATCTTGTTGAGATGCAAAACTATTCTAGAGAGAATAAAGGTTTTCGCTATCTGTTAACTATTATAGATACGTTCTCTAAATATGCTTGGGGAGTTCCAGTAAAACAGAAAACTGCTACAGATGTCACTAACGCAATGGAGTCTGTATTATAAAAGGGACGCATTTCTAAAAATCTCCAAGTGGATAGAGGCCAAGAGTTCTACAATACAAATTTTCAAAGTTTAATGAAAAAATATAAAATAAACCTTTATTCTACTTATAGCAATCTTAAAGCATCAATTTGTGAACGTTTCAATCGAACACTAAAAAATATTATGTGGAAAAAATTCAGTTTAATAGGAAATTATAAGTGGATTGACTTTCTCCCCAGTTTAATAGAATCTTATAATAATCAAAAACACCGTACAATAAATATGAAGCCTAAAGACGTGACTAAAGAAAATGAAATGCAGGTCTTGACACGATTCTCTTACGATCAACGTCTTTTCAAAAAACCGAAATTCCAGGTAGGAGATAAAGTGCGAGTAAGCAAGTCTAAACACGTTTTTGAAAAAGGATATACGCCTAATTGGTCTACAGAAATTTTTACTATTCATCGTATTTCGAGAACTAAACCTGTAACATATCACCTACTAGATTATCAAGAAAATCCCATTGTTGGAGGTTTTTATGAGCAAGAACTACAGAAAGCTATGTATCCTGATATTTATCTTGTAGAAAAAATTCTCAGAAGACGGGGTAATGAAGTCTATGTAAAATGGCTTGGCTTTGATAATACTCACAATTCTTGGATAAATAAGGAGACTATACAACAATGAATTACAAATATAAATTTATATGTATCTAGCTTGTATTTAAATAAATAATTGTTTTCATTTATAAATATTACATTGTTTTTTTTTTATTTTAAGGATAAGAGCCCCAACCTTCGCTCTTACCTGTGAGGTACTTCCATTTTTTATATTCGACACTAGTGAGTCCATTAAGACAAGTCGAAACCTGCTTTAATAGAAACACTAATGACTCATTTACCTCTCCAGAAAATAAATTTATATAATACAATCTTTATTAAGAACTAATAAGATATACAAATACATTTACTTAATATTAAATTGAACTCCTACTATCGAAGGAGAGCGAGAGAGAGAGAGAGAGAGAACGGCATCCACACTATACGACGTACGCGTCTAGCAAGCTAGAGACGCTACCCCCTCTCCGAGGGCCCACACTCAGCCAGCATAAGCGCCCTACTATCGAAGGAGAGTGAGAGAGAGGGATAGAGAGAGAGAGAGAGAGAGAGAGAGAGAACAGCATCCTCACTATACGGCGTACGCGCCTAGCAAGCTAGAGACGCTACCCCCTCTCCAAGGGTCCACACTCAGCTAGTATAAGCACCCTACTATCGAAGGAGAGCGAGAGAGAGAGAGAGAGAGAGAGAAAACAGCATCCGCACTATAACCGATGAGGTAAAGCGTTATTGGAGAAAGTGCAAGCTGGTGTGGGTGGTCGAAAGTTTCCTAAATTATATGTGTGGCCCTGAAAAAGGATAGTGCACGCTGCTAGAACGCATCTTCATTTAAAAAAGGAACATCGGTTATGCTTTAGACTCTTAGCAACGACTTCTACAGCAACCTACCTTAACAACCTCTGTAGGTGGGTGGGAGAGTGGGTGAAGTCAAAGGTACATCAAATGCCTTTTAGACACTCAGCATGGGGTCTCACTCTGTCGAAGGGGCCCCATAGCGCCCTACTATCGAAGGAGAGCGAGAGAGAGGGATAGAGAGAGAGAGAGAGAGAGAGAGAGAGAGAGAGAGAGAGAGTGAAAACAGCATCCTCACTATACGGCGTACGCGCCTAGCAAGCTAGAGACGCTACCCCCTCTCCGAGGGTCCTTCACTCAGCCAGCATAAGCATATAGTTTACCAAACACCCTACCGACTTCTACAGCATCCTACCTTAACAACCTCTGTGGGTGGGTTGGTGGGTGGGTGGGTGAAGCGTCCTACTATCGAAGGAGGGGGGGGGAGACTGGCCCCCTCGAAGGGCCCACTGGCACGCCGAAGGTGTCGAACGAACATCAAATGCAACACTCGGCATGGGGTCTCACCTTATCGCGATTAAAAGGTGTCACTACCTTCACACCTTCATCGGGCGGCTCCTTTCTGTCCCAGAACATACACGTATCCTTATACATTGGCGGCGCGCGCGAGGTGTCAAACCAACATCAAATGCCCCTTAACACTCAGCATGGGGCCCACTGGCACGCGGAAGGTGTCAAAGGTACATCAAATCCCTTTTAGGCACTCACCATGGGGTCTGACCATTAATTAAAAGGTGTCACTACCTTCACACCTTCATCGGGCGGCTCCTTTGTGTCCCAGAACATACACGTATCCTTATACATTGGCGGCATCCTTTGTCGGCTCCTTTGTGTCCCAGAACATACATTGCTTATCTACTTTCGAGATATGTTTCAGTTCAAAGCTCAAACAAATTTCATACATTGACAAATTAATTTGAAGTTAACTGAGTAAATAATCTATAGTTGAAAACCTTTCAAAGATTCAAGTCTTTTCACAACATATTTCAATAATAATTTATATAGTAAGAAAATCGAATTGAAAATATGACCCATCCATACGTCACGCTGAATTCACCGTGTTAAATAATTTTATCATTACAAAATAATTCCTATTTTAAATATTTTCATATTAGAAAGGGTTATTGCCGCTGCACAGCTTGTATTCAAAGTCAACCAAACTGAAGGAAAAATAAAAGCAACAGATAAGTACCTGATGATTAAGATATGATATGTTTAAATACAATTGTACAATGCCGAAACTACAAAATCTTTTTTTTTTCATTTATATGAGTAGTATAGGCTATAAGGGTTCTAAGCCACTTTTACCATGTGAGTATTCATTCCTTCCTTACCAGCAGTCGGTAACATGATTAATCCTGCCTTACCGGCAACTGAAATGTTTTATCGGCCGATTTTGTATCGACGGTTTGCATTGTAGCCGACCGAGCATGTGCATGTGCATGTGTATGCTCGGTCGGTAGTTATCGACGTGGGTGATGCAGGCCCCATGCCCCCCCGGCCCTATAGCCCTCTCCCTCCCCCCTGATGATCGATCGATGATGCGTCAGATTGATGAAAGAAAAAAAGATATATGTGATTAAGTGTGTTTTGGGGGTTGTAATATTATCGACGGTGGCGTACAGGCATGACGCGCCCAGTCGGTATATCTCATGGAATGAGGTGGGGGATAAGGTTTATTATCATTGGAAAATCAACAAAAAATCATCGAAATTTTGAATACGTTTAAAATTAAAAAAACATTTATTTGATAAAAAAAAGTATACATGTTTATTATATTATAATACTTATACAATTTTTGTAATCTGATTATTTGTATTACTTCTTTTTATTGTCGAACTGTTTGTAGCCTTTTTGTTCTGGAAATTGACTAGTGTTGGTTGAAAATTTGGAAGTGACTTGTTTCCATGTAGATTGTTTTTTCTTTTCATCTGGGTCTTCTTGGGGAAGACGCGAATACTTGACTGACGGATAACGGTCCATTTTATTCGAATGCTGGCTGATGAATAATCTGATCCTTGCGTTGTCTTATTTATAATAGCTGACAATTACGTTAGTTACACAGCCAAGAGTGTAAATTGGATTCTGTGTTTGATAATTTTCAATCTTGGTTTTCAGAGGTTGTAGCACTTTTATGCAGAACCATCTTCGATATGTGTAAGCCGAATAAACAGGAATATATTTCACTTTGAAAAGTTTAACTTTGAATTTGGGATTGGAATCGGTATATTCACGATGTAGATATAAAACTGTGAATATAAAATGTACATCCAGAACCAATTCATTTCGGAGATAATTGTCAATGGTGATGCGAACACATTCAGCAACATATTGTATAAAGACGTTTAGTATGGAATGACTAACATTGATCACTACTTTTGTAGCTAACCTATCAGTTCTAGAACTAGGAATATCTTCCTGAGTAAATTTATGACAAAGACCCATTGAATATTCAGATAAATTGTTCGTTTTCTTATCCTTTGTCATGTACCAGATACCTTTCAATAAGGCTATAGAATATTCAATTATTATGAGATCATGCGTTGATAGGTTGAAAATGTTAGAAAAATGTATCAGGTCCGCACCTTCGTCAATGAGTGACTGTACATAATTCATCGTTGTTTGAATCATAGAATCATCTATATTATACGGTTTACTAGTGGTCTTAGTTGCGCGAGCGAGCATAAACACCATGCACGAAAATTTTCTAAGTCCACAACCGAATGACCTCATCCTCTCGCTGCGAGAGTTCAGAGTTAAATGACTCTGCGTGGAGCTCCCCATCATGAAGTAGCCTTTGACTTCCTATGCATTGATTGATATGTAGGGACTTAGTTACATACAAGCATATTCGACACTTATAAAATATTACAAGTGTCAATACCCTCACTTGACTTTAACATTTTTTGAAAATTAAAATTTTTTCAATCAACCCTCACTTGACTTTAACAATTTTTGAAAATTAAAATTTTTTCAATCATTTTTTTCTTTTGCTATGCATCGATAGATATGTAGGGACTTAGTCGCGCGCGAACATATTAGACTTACGATATATTACAAGTGTCAATATCCTCACTTGACTTTGACAATTTTTGAAAATTAAAATTTTTTCTTTTGCTATGCATTGATTGATAAATTACAAGTGTCAATACCCTCACTTGACTTTAACATTTTTTGAAAATTAAAATTTTTTCAATCAACCCTCACTTGACTTTAACAATTTTTGAAAATTAAAATTTTTTCAATCATTTTTTTCTTTTGCTATGCATTGATAGATATGTAGGGACTTAGTCGCGCGCGAACATATTAGGACTTAGTTACATACAAGCATATTCGAGACTTATGATATATTACAAATGTCAATATCCTCACTTTACTTTAACATTTTTGAAAATTAAAATTTTTTCAATCAACCCTCACTTGACTTTAACAATTTTTGAAAATTAAAATTTTTTCAATCATTTTTTTTCTGTTGCTATGCATTGATTGATATGTAGGGACTTAGTCGCGCGCGAACATATTAGACTTACGATATATTACAAGTGTCAATATCCTCACTTGACTTTGAGAATTTTTGAAAATTAAAATTTTTTCTTTTGCTATGCATTGATTGATAAATTACAAGTGTTAATATCCTCACTTGACTTTGACAATTTTTTGAAAATTAAAATTTTTTCAATCATTTTTTTTTCTTTTGCTATGCATTGATAGATATGTAGGGACTTAGTCGCGCGCGAACATATTAGACTTACGATATATTACAAGTGTCAATATCCTCACTTGACTTTGACAATTTTTGAAAATTAAAATTTTTTCTTTTGCTATGCATTGATTGATAAATTACAAGTGTCAATACCCTCACTTGACTTTAACATTTTTTGAAAATTAAAATTTTTTCAATCAACCCTCACTTGACTTTAACAATTTTTGAAAATTAAAATTTTTTCAATCATTTTTTTCTTTTGCTATGCATTGATAGATATGTAGGGACTTAGTCGCGCGCGAACATATTAGGACTTAGTTACATACAAGCATATTCGAGACTTATGATATATTACAAATGTCAATATCCTCACTTTACTTTAACATTTTTGAAAATTAAAATTTTTTCAATCAACCCTCACTTGACTTTAACAATTTTTGAAAATTAAAATTTTTTCAATCATTTTTTTTCTGTTGCTATGCATTGATTGATATGTAGGGACTTAGTCGCGCGCGAACATATTAGACTTACGATATATTACAAGTGTCAATATCCTCACTTGACTTTGAGAATTTTTGAAAATTAAAATTTTTTCTTTTGCTATGCATTGATTGATAAATTACAAGTGTTAATATCCTCACTTGACTTTGACAATTTTTTGAAAATTAAAATTTTTTCAATCATTTTTTTTTCTTTTGCTATGCATTGATAGATATGTAGGGACTTAGTCGCGCGCGAACATATTAGACTTACGATATATTACAAGTGTCAATATCCTCACTTGACTTTGACAATTTTTGAAAATTAAAATTTTTTCTTTTGCTATGCATTGATTGATAAATTACAAGTGTCAATACCCTCACTTGACTTTAACATTTTTTGAAAATTAAAATTTTTTCAATCAACCCTCACTTGACTTTAACAATTTTTGAAAATTAAAATTTTTTCAATCATTTTTTTCTTTTGCTATGCATTGATAGATATGTAGGGACTTAGTCGCGCGCGAACATATTAGGACTTAGTTACATACAAGCATATTCGAGACTTATGATATATTACAAATGTCAATATCCTCACTTTACTTTAACATTTTTGAAAATTAAAATTTTTTCAATCAACCCTCACTTGACTTTAACAATTTTTGAAAATTAAAATTTTTTCAATCATTTTTTTTCTGTTGCTATGCATTGATTGATATGTAGGGACTTAGTCGCGCGCGAACATATTAGACTTACGATATATTACAAGTGATAATATCCTCACTTGACTTTAACAATTTTTGAAAATTAAAATTTTTTCTTTTGCTATGCATTGATTGATAAATTACAAGTGTTAATATCCTCACTTGACTTTGACAATTTTTGAAAATTAAAATTTTTTCAATCATTTTTTTTTCTTTTGCTATGCATTGATAGATATGTAGGGACTTAGTCGCGCGCGAACATATTAGACTTACGATATATTACAAGTGTCAATATCCTCACTTGACTTTGAGAATTTTTGAAAATTAAAATTTTTTCTTTTGCTATGCATTGATTGATAAATTACAAGTGTTAATATCCTCACTTGACTTTGACAATTTTTTGAAAATTAAAATTTTTTCAATCATTTTTTTTTCTTTTGCTATGCATTGATAGATATGTAGGGACTTAGTCGCGCGCGAACATATTAGACTTACGATATATTACAAGTGTCAATATCCTCACTTGACTTTGACAATTTTTGAAAATTAAAATTTTTTCTTTTGCTATGCATTGATTGATAAATTACAAGTGTCAATACCCTCACTTGACTTTAACATTTTTTGAAAATTAAAATTTTTTCAATCAACCCTCACTTGACTTTAACAATTTTTGAAAATTAAAATTTTTTCAATCATTTTTTTCTTTTGCTATGCATTGATAGATATGTAGGGACTTAGTCGCGCGCGAACATATTAGGACTTAGTTACATACAAGCATATTCGAGACTTATGATATATTACAAATGTCAATATCCTCACTTTACTTTAACATTTTTGAAAATTAAAATTTTTTCAATCAACCCTCACTTGACTTTAACAATTTTTGAAAATTAAAATTTTTTCAATCATTTTTTTTCTGTTGCTATGCATTGATTGATATGTAGGGACTTAGTCGCGCGCGAACATATTAGACTTACGATATATTACAAGTGATAATATCCTCACTTGACTTTAACAATTTTTGAAAATTAAAATTTTTTCTTTTGCTATGCATTGATTGATAAATTACAAGTGTTAATATCCTCACTTGACTTTGACAATTTTTGAAAATTAAAATTTTTTCAATCATTTTTTTTTCTTTTGCTATGCATTGATAGATATGTAGGGACTTAGTCGCGCGCGAACATATTAGACTTACGATATATTACAAGTGTCAATATCCTCACTTGACTTTGAGAATTTTTGAAAATTAAAATTTTTTCTTTTGCTATGCATTGATTGATAAATTACAAGTGTTAATATCCTCACTTGACTTTGACAATTTTTTGAAAATTAAAATTTTTTCAATCATTTTTTTTTCTTTTGCTATGCATTGATAGATATGTAGGGACTTAGTCGCGCGCGAACATATTAGACTTACGATATATTACAAGTGTCAATATCCTCACTTGACTTTGACAATTTTTGAAAATTAAAATTTTTTCTTTTGCTATGCATTGATTGATAAATTACAAGTGTCAATACCCTCACTTGACTTTAACATTTTTTGAAAATTAAAATTTTTTCAATCAACCCTCACTTGACTTTAACAATTTTTGAAAATTAAAATTTTTTCAATCATTTTTTTCTTTTGCTATGCATTGATAGATATGTAGGGACTTAGTCGCGCGCGAACATATTAGACTTACGATATATTACAAGTGTCAATATCCTCACTTGACTTTGAGAATTTTTGAAAATTAAAATTTTTTCTTTTGCTATGCATTGATTGATAAATTACAAGTGTTAATATCCTCACTTGACTTTGACAATTTTTTGAAAATTAAAATTTTTTCAATCATTTTTTTTTCTTTTGCTATGCATTGATAGATATGTAGGGACTTAGTCGCGCGCGAACATATTAGACTTACGATATATTACAAGTGTCAATATCCTCACTTGACTTTGACAATTTTTGAAAATTAAAATTTTTTCTTTTGCTATGCATTGATTGATAAATTACAAGTGTTAATATCCTCACTTGACTTTGACAATTTTTGAAAATTAAAATTTTTTCAATCATTTTTTTTTCTTTTGCTATGCATTGATAGATATGTAGGGACTTAGTCGCGCGCGAACATATTAGACTTACGATATATTACAAGTGTCAATATCCTCACTTGACTTTGAGAATTTTTGAAAATTAAAATTTTTTCTTTTGCTATGCATTGATTGATAAATTACAAGTGTTAATATCCTCACTTGACTTTGACAATTTTTTGAAAATTAAAATTTTTTCAATCATTTTTTTTTCTTTTGCTATGCATTGATAGATATGTAGGGACTTAGTCGCGCGCGAACATATTAGACTTACGATATATTACAAGTGTCAATATCCTCACTTGACTTTGACAATTTTTGAAAATTAAAATTTTTTCTTTTGCTATGCATTGATTGATAAATTACAAGTGTCAATACCCTCACTTGACTTTAACATTTTTTGAAAATTAAAATTTTTTCAATCAACCCTCACTTGACTTTAACAATTTTTGAAAATTAAAATTTTTTCAATCATTTTTTTCTTTTGCTATGCATTGATAGATATGTAGGGACTTAGTCGCGCGCGAACATATTAGGACTTAGTTACATACAAGCATATTCGAGACTTATGATATATTACAAATGTCAATATCCTCACTTTACTTTAACATTTTTGAAAATTAAAATTTTTTCAATCAACCCTCACTTGACTTTAACAATTTTTGAAAATTAAAATTTTTTCAATCATTTTTTTTCTGTTGCTATGCATTGATTGATATGTAGGGACTTAGTCGCGCGCGAACATATTAGACTTACGATATATTACAAGTGATAATATCCTCACTTGACTTTAACAATTTTTGAAAATTAAAATTTTTTCTTTTGCTATGCATTGATTGATAAATTACAAGTGTTAATATCCTCACTTGACTTTGACAATTTTTGAAAATTAAAATTTTTTCAATCATTTTTTTTTCTTTTGCTATGCATTGATAGATATGTAGGGACTTAGTCGCGCGCGAACATATTAGACTTACGATATATTACAAGTGTCAATATCCTCACTTGACTTTGAGAATTTTTGAAAATTAAAATTTTTTCTTTTGCTATGCATTGATTGATAAATTACAAGTGTTAATATCCTCACTTGACTTTGACAATTTTTTGAAAATTAAAATTTTTTCAATCATTTTTTTTTCTTTTGCTATGCATTGATAGATATGTAGGGACTTAGTCGCGCGCGAACATATTAGACTTACGATATATTACAAGTGTCAATATCCTCACTTGACTTTGACAATTTTTGAAAATTAAAATTTTTTCTTTTGCTATGCATTGATTGATAAATTACAAGTGTCAATACCCTCACTTGACTTTAACATTTTTTGAAAATTAAAATTTTTTCAATCAACCCTCACTTGACTTTAACAATTTTTGAAAATTAAAATTTTTTCAATCATTTTTTTCTTTTGCTATGCATTGATAGATATGTAGGGACTTAGTCGCGCGCGAACATATTAGGACTTAGTTACATACAAGCATATTCGAGACTTATGATATATTACAAATGTCAATATCCTCACTTTACTTTAACATTTTTGAAAATTAAAATTTTTTCAATCAACCCTCACTTGACTTTAACAATTTTTGAAAATTAAAATTTTTTCAATCATTTTTTTTCTGTTGCTATGCATTGATTGATATGTAGGGACTTAGTCGCGCGCGAACATATTAGACTTACGATATATTACAAGTGATAATATCCTCACTTGACTTTAACAATTTTTGAAAATTAAAATTTTTTCTTTTGCTATGCATTGATTGA
The DNA here is from genome assembly GCF_024137745.1 of Phymastichus coffea. Classification (NCBI taxonomy): domain Eukaryota; kingdom Metazoa; phylum Arthropoda; class Insecta; order Hymenoptera; family Eulophidae; genus Phymastichus; species Phymastichus coffea. The sequence continues at coordinate 15,384 of NW_026707190.1, forward strand.
TAAATTACAAGTGTTAATATCCTCACTTGACTTTGACAATTTTTGAAAATTAAAATTTTTTCAATCATTTTTTTTTCTTTTGCTATGCATTGATAGATATGTAGGGACTTAGTCGCGCGCGAACATATTAGACTTACGATATATTACAAGTGTCAATATCCTCACTTGACTTTGAGAATTTTTGAAAATTAAAATTTTTTCTTTTGCTATGCATTGATTGATAAATTACAAGTGTTAATATCCTCACTTGACTTTGACAATTTTTTGAAAATTAAAATTTTTTCAATCATTTTTTTTTCTTTTGCTATGCATTGATAGATATGTAGGGACTTAGTCGCGCGCGAACATATTAGACTTACGATATATTACAAGTGTCAATATCCTCACTTGACTTTGACAATTTTTGAAAATTAAAATTTTTTCTTTTGCTATGCATTGATTGATAAATTACAAGTGTCAATACCCTCACTTGACTTTAACATTTTTTGAAAATTAAAATTTTTTCAATCAACCCTCACTTGACTTTAACAATTTTTGAAAATTAAAATTTTTTCAATCATTTTTTTCTTTTGCTATGCATTGATAGATATGTAGGGACTTAGTCGCGCGCGAACATATTAGACTTACGATATATTACAAGTGTCAATATCCTCACTTGACTTTGAGAATTTTTGAAAATTAAAATTTTTTCTTTTGCTATGCATTGATTGATAAATTACAAGTGTTAATATCCTCACTTGACTTTGACAATTTTTTGAAAATTAAAATTTTTTCAATCATTTTTTTTTCTTTTGCTATGCATTGATAGATATGTAGGGACTTAGTCGCGCGCGAACATATTAGACTTACGATATATTACAAGTGTCAATATCCTCACTTGACTTTGACAATTTTTGAAAATTAAAATTTTTTCTTTTGCTATGCATTGATTGATAAATTACAAGTGTTAATATCCTCACTTGACTTTGACAATTTTTGAAAATTAAAATTTTTTCAATCATTTTTTTTTCTTTTGCTATGCATTGATAGATATGTAGGGACTTAGTCGCGCGCGAACATATTAGACTTACGATATATTACAAGTGTCAATATCCTCACTTGACTTTGAGAATTTTTGAAAATTAAAATTTTTTCTTTTGCTATGCATTGATTGATAAATTACAAGTGTTAATATCCTCACTTGACTTTGACAATTTTTTGAAAATTAAAATTTTTTCAATCATTTTTTTTTCTTTTGCTATGCATTGATAGATATGTAGGGACTTAGTCGCGCGCGAACATATTAGACTTACGATATATTACAAGTGTCAATATCCTCACTTGACTTTGACAATTTTTGAAAATTAAAATTTTTTCTTTTGCTATGCATTGATTGATAAATTACAAGTGTCAATACCCTCACTTGACTTTAACATTTTTTGAAAATTAAAATTTTTTCAATCAACCCTCACTTGACTTTAACAATTTTTGAAAATTAAAATTTTTTCAATCATTTTTTTCTTTTGCTATGCATTGATAGATATGTAGGGACTTAGTCGCGCGCGAACATATTAGGACTTAGTTACATACAAGCATATTCGAGACTTATGATATATTACAAATGTCAATATCCTCACTTTACTTTAACATTTTTGAAAATTAAAATTTTTTCAATCAACCCTCACTTGACTTTAACAATTTTTGAAAATTAAAATTTTTTCAATCATTTTTTTTCTGTTGCTATGCATTGATTGATATGTAGGGACTTAGTCGCGCGCGAACATATTAGACTTACGATATATTACAAGTGATAATATCCTCACTTGACTTTAACAATTTTTGAAAATTAAAATTTTTTCTTTTGCTATGCATTGATTGATAAATTACAAGTGTTAATATCCTCACTTGACTTTGACAATTTTTGAAAATTAAAATTTTTTCAATCATTTTTTTTTCTTTTGCTATGCATTGATAGATATGTAGGGACTTAGTCGCGCGCGAACATATTAGACTTACGATATATTACAAGTGTCAATATCCTCACTTGACTTTGACAATTTTTGAAAATTAAAATTTTTTCTTTTGCTATGCATTGATTGATAAATTACAAGTGTTAATATCCTCACTTGACTTTGACAATTTTTGAAAATTAAAATTTTTTCAATCATTTTTTTTTCTTTTGCTATGCATTGATAGATATGTAGGGACTTAGTCGCGCGCGAACATATTAGACTTACGATATATTACAAGTGTCAATATCCTCACTTGACTTTGAGAATTTTTGAAAATTAAAATTTTTTCTTTTGCTATGCATTGATTGATAAATTACAAGTGTTAATATCCTCACTTGACTTTGACAATTTTTTGAAAATTAAAATTTTTTCAATCATTTTTTTTTCTTTTGCTATGCATTGATAGATATGTAGGGACTTAGTCGCGCGCGAACATATTAGACTTACGATATATTACAAGTGTCAATATCCTCACTTGACTTTGACAATTTTTGAAAATTAAAATTTTTTCTTTTGCTATGCATTGATTGATAAATTACAAGTGTCAATACCCTCACTTGACTTTAACATTTTTTGAAAATTAAAATTTTTTCAATCAACCCTCACTTGACTTTAACAATTTTTGAAAATTAAAATTTTTTCAATCATTTTTTTCTTTTGCTATGCATTGATAGATATGTAGGGACTTAGTCGCGCGCGAACATATTAGGACTTAGTTACATACAAGCATATTCGAGACTTATGATATATTACAAATGTCAATATCCTCACTTTACTTTAACATTTTTGAAAATTAAAATTTTTTCAATCAACCCTCACTTGACTTTAACAATTTTTGAAAATTAAAATTTTTTCAATCATTTTTTTTCTGTTGCTATGCATTGATTGATATGTAGGGACTTAGTCGCGCGCGAACATATTAGACTTACGATATATTACAAGTGATAATATCCTCACTTGACTTTAACAATTTTTGAAAATTAAAATTTTTTCTTTTGCTATGCATTGATTGATAAATTACAAGTGTTAATATCCTCACTTGACTTTGACAATTTTTGAAAATTAAAATTTTTTCAATCATTTTTTTTTCTTTTGCTATGCATTGATAGATATGTAGGGACTGTGACGGCTAGCCATAACTTAGTTTTTTTTATATTTAATTATTAAATATGACGAACGGAGTGGGAACCTTCCTGATTTCCCACGATGAAAACGCATTCGAAATATAAACTTTGATAGTGGCCCGAGCCTGCGTACTCAAGCTTACGATCAACGCTCTATCCTGCTTTGTCCCACACGTATGTGTTGACAGGGGCCTACGATCATCGCGTATACATCGTGAAGTGTTATCACGCCGATAATGGAAGGGGACCATAAAAATGCAATCTATCTTTTTTTTTCCCACCGATTTTTAAGAAAATATCCGTAATATTAAATAGATTTTCATCAATTTTGTAAGCCATTATAATGCGCACCTTTTTGTCACCGAATAACCAATAAATAGAACAATAATGTATTTTATAATAAATCGTAAAAGGTTTGAATTTTTCTGAATGTTCATAATAGTCACTATGTATCGTCATAATTAATTAAGTTTAGTACAATTATGTATAAGTAATTATAAGCTATAGCGTTACTCTTGCTCTTAAAAGTGGCACTCCGAGAGCCATCTCTGGAGAAAAGGGCCCAAGTTAAAAAGGGACCGCCCTTTCTCTCTCTGAAAATTCACGCCCACAGACCAATAAAGAAATTCTGGATATGATTAGAAAATTTCCGACCAATACAAAATTTAGCCGTTATCGCTTCATGGGCCTGAGGAAAGGGATTTCCACCCAACCACCCACGGCTTATAAAAAGCTCTGTACAAGGCTGGAGAGGAAGTTAAGTGAAGTTAAGCTCAGTTCAGTCAGTTAAGTTAGAGGAAGTCAAGTTCAGATAGAGTAAGTGCGGAGTGAGCACCAGGAAGTCCGTAATAAGAAGTTTTTACTAGTGAGCGAGTCCCGGAGCAAGCATCAAATCACCCAACTATATTCAGAACATATAGAGAGAGAAAGAGGCCAAAGAGCAGAGAGAGAACGCAACATTAATAATAACTAAATTGATAAAATAAAAGTAAGTAAAATCTTAAACCTGGCTATCCTTTTCTTTCTTTAAGTAATCCGCCTTTCTTTTGGAAATTCATTAAGCGTGAGTCTGGTGAATTTCCATTAAAGTCCCTTAAGAACACATTAAGCGTGAGTCTGGTGTGTTCGTAATAACATTTGGTTATTACATTCCCCGTTAGCATACAGTTTTCTCAACGCAACAATATTGCTCGTCCCGGCTTGTGTGTTACACGATAGCCAAATCAGAGCAACCCTGAGTTTACGCTTGCTCCAAGCGTACCTGAGAGTGACCCCGACGTCACAGGACTTAGTCGCGCGCGAACATATTAGACTTACGATATATTACAAGTGTCAATATCCTCACTTGACTTTGAGAATTTTTGAAAATTAAAATTTTTTCTTTTGCTATGCATTGATTGATAAATTACAAGTGTTAATATCCTCACTTGACTTTGACAATTTTTTGAAAATTAAAATTTTTTCAATCATTTTTTTTTCTTTTGCTATGCATTGATAGATATATAGGGACTTAGTCGCGCGCGAACATATTAGGACTTAGTTACATACAAGCATATTCGAGACTTATGATATATTACAAATGTCAATATCCTCACTTTACTTTAACATTTTTGAAAATTAAAATTTTTTCAATCAACCCTCACTTGACTTTAACAATTTTTGAAAATTAAAATTTTTTCAATCATTTTTTTTCTGTTGCTATGCATTGATTGATATGTAGGGACTTAGTCGCTCGCGAACATATTAGACTTACGATATATTACAAGTGATAATATCCTCACTTGACTTTAACAATTTTTGAAAATTAAAATTTTTTCAATCATTTTTCTTAGAATTCATAGTCTAATACAGTTAGTTCATTGCTATACATGTGTATAGTAACGAGTGCTCTCGGTTACGTTAGTTGATCCATAGTCGTAAAAATTTGAAACGTCGCGCCGTAGGTCATGTTATAATACAAATTCTCAAAACAAAAATACACCCACTTTATCTCATTTTTAGTGCATAGTTCGATTTGAAAGAAAGAAAGAAAAAATCTTAGTCAGTGTAAAGCTGTGGTGCTGTTCAAACGTCTGATTTTGAAAGTGAAAAATGTCGCGTTATTCGAGGCGTTATTTCATCCATGAAATATGTAAAAGTGAAAATTGTGATCGTGCACATGAACATTTAATGGATCCACGACTTCAGCAGTTAGAGAGATCACCGTTACATAAGCATGTTGTAAGTTTGTTAATTTTCATAAATTGATATATGTGTTTTTTAAAAGTAGTTTTAACAGTGTAGTGATTGCTTTATTATTTTAGCCACTTAATTTTTATAAGCGCGAAACTAAAGAAATTGGAACGCAAACGGAAATAGAAGATCCAAAATCTGTGACTTCGAAAGAAAACGTCACTGTAGAAGTCATCGTTCCTAATGTTGTAAGTATAAAAAAATTTTAACATCGCA
>NW_026707191.1:5000-12500 GCF_024137745.1 Phymastichus coffea
CGCGTGGAAATGACGTGCAAAAGTTTATTCTCGCTCGGAATCGAGTGAGTCGATGCTCGGTATTTATCGACGATTCAATGAAGAATCGACGAACTCGTAACGCCTACGGCGCCTACCGCATAAGGGCCATTCGGTCAGAGACACCGACCCGCGGTAATGCAGTGGATGACAACGATGGAGAGCATACCCAAGACGATTACATCGACTCGAGCACCTCTCTTACATATACCGAAAGGGCCGCCGAGGCATCGGCGCCGAATGGTCTTGAGCATTGTTTTATATGGGCAAAAACCTCATCGAAAGGGCGGATCCTCCGAAGCTTCTTCGAACATCATTGACGAGGAAATCGCCGGGCACGACGTTTCAGGCCAGGGACTTGCTGTATTGACAAGTGACTCGCCGCGCACGACGTTTCAGGCCAGGCACTTGCTGTATTCACAAGTGACTCGCCGCGCACGACGTTTCAGGCCAGGGACTTGCTGTATTCACAAGTGACTCGCCGCGCACGACGTTTCAGGCCAGGGACTTGCTGTATTGACAAGTGACTCGCCGCGCACGACGTTTCAGGCCAGGCACTTGCTGTATTCACAAGTGACTCGCCGCGCACGACGTTTCAGGCCAGGGACTTGCTGGATTTACAAGTGACTCGCCGCGCACGACGTTTCAGGCCAGGGACTTGCTGTATTGACAAGTGACTCGCCGCGCACGACGTTTCAGGCCTGGGACTTGCTGTATTCACAAGTGACTCGCCGCGCACGACGTTTCAGGCCAGGGACTTGCTGTATTGACAAGTGACTCGCCGCGCACGACGTTTCAGGCCAGGGACTTGCTGTATTGACAAGTGACTCGCCGCGCACGACGTTTCAGGCCAGGGACTTGCTGTATTGACAAGTGACTCGCCGCGCACGACGTTTCAGGCCAGGCACTTGATGGATTTACAAGTGACTCGCCGCGCACGACGTTTCAGGCCAGGGACTTGCTGGATTCACAAGTGACTCGCCGCGCACGACGTTTCAGGCCAGGGACTTGCTGTATTCACAAGTGACTCGCCGCGCACGACGTTTCAGGCCAGGCACTTGCTGTATTCACAAGTGACTCGCCGCGCACGACGTTTCAGGCCAGGGACTTGCTGTATTCACAAGTGACTCGCCGCGCACGACGTTTCAGGCCAGGGACTTGCTGTATTGACAAGTGACTCGCCGCGCACGACGTTTCAGGCCAGGCACTTGCTGTATTCACAAGTGACTCGCCGCGCACGACGTTTCAGGCCAGGGACTTGCTGGATTTACAAGTGACTCGCCGCGCACGACGTTTCAGGCCAGGGACTTGCTGTATTCACAAGTGACTCGCCGCGCACGACGTTTCAGGCCAGGGACTTGCTGTATTGACAAGTGACTCGCCGCGCACGACGTTTCAGGCCTGGGACTTGCTGTATTCACAAGTGACTCGCCGCGCACGACGTTTCAGGCCAGGGACTTGCTGTATTGACAAGTGACTCGCCGCGCACGACGTTTCAGGCCAGGGACTTGCTGTATTGACAAGTGACTCGCCGCGCACGACGTTTCAGGCCAGGGACTTGCTGTATTGACAAGTGACTCGCCGCGCACGACGTTTCAGGCCAGGCACTTGATGGATTTACAAGTGACTCGCCGCGCACGACGTTTCAGGCCAGGGACTTGCTGGATTCACAAGTGACTCGCCGCGCACGACGTTTCAGGCCAGGGACTTGCTGTATTCACAAGTGACTCGCCGCGCACGACGTTTCAGGCCAGGCACTTGCTGTATTCACAAGTGACTCGCCGCGCACGACGTTTCAGGCCAGGCACTTGCTGTATTCACAAGTGACTCGCCGCGCACGACGTTTCAGGCCAGGGACTTGCTGTATTCAGAAGTGACTCGCCGCGCACGACGTTTCAGGCCAGGCACTTGCTGTATTCACAAGTGACTCGCCGCGCACGACGTTTCAGGCCAGGGACTTGCTGGATTTACAAGTGACTCGCCGCGCACGACGTTTCAGGCCAGGGACTTGCTGTATTCACAAGTGACTCGCCGCGCACGACGTTTCAGGCCAGGGACTTGCTGTATTGACAAGTGACTCGCCGCGCACGACGTTTCAGGCCTGGGACTTGCTGTATTCACAAGTGACTCGCCGCGCACGACGTTTCAGGCCAGGGACTTGCTGTATTGACAAGTGACTCGCCGCGCACGACGTTTCAGGCCAGGGACTTGCTGTATTGACAAGTGACTCGCCGCGCACGACGTTTCAGGCCAGGGACTTGCTGTATTGACAAGTGACTCGCCGCGCACGACGTTTCAGGCCAGGCACTTGATGGATTTACAAGTGACTCGCCGCGCACGACGTTTCAGGCCAGGGACTTGCTGGATTCACAAGTGACTCGCCGCGCACGACGTTTCAGGCCAGGGACTTGCTGTATTCACAAGTGACTCGCCGCGCACGACGTTTCAGGCCTGGGACTTGCTGTATTCACAAGTGACTCGCCGCGCACGACGTTTCAGGCCTGGGACTTGCTGTATTCACAAGTGACTCGCCGCGCACGACGTTTCAGGCCAGGGACTTGCTGTATTGACAAGTGACTGGCCGCGCACGACGTTTCAGGACAGGGACTTGCTGGATTTACAAGTGACTCGCCGCGCACGACGTTTCAGGCCAGGGACTTGCTGTATTCACAAGTGACTCGCCGCGCACGACGTTTCAGGCCTGGGACTTGCTGTATTCACAAGTGACTCGCCGCGCACGACGTTTCAGGCCAGGGACTTGCTGGATTCACAAGTGACTCGCCGCGCACGACGTTTCAGGCCAGGGACTTGCTGTATTCACAAGTGACTCGCCGCGCACGACGTTTCAGGCCTGGGACTTGCTGTATTCACAAGTGACTCGCCGCGCACGACGTTTCAGGCCAGGGACTTGCTGTATTGACAAGTGACTCGCCGCGCACGACGTTTCAGGACAGGGACTTGCTGGATTTACAAGTGACTCGCCGCGCACGACGTTTCAGGCCAGGGACTTGCTGTATTCACAAGTGACTCGCCGCGCACGACGTTTCAGGCCTGGGACTTGCTGTATTCACAAGTGACTCGCCGCGCACGACGTTTCAGGCCTGGGACTTGCTGTATTCACAAGTGACTCGCCGCGCACGACGTTTCAGGCCAGGGACTTGCTGTATTGACAAGTGACTGGCCGCGCACGACGTTTCAGGACAGGGACTTGCTGTATTCACAAGTGACTCGCCGCGCACGACGTTTCAGGCCAGGGACTTGCTGTATTCACAAGTGACTCGCCGCGCACGACGTTTCAGGCCTGGGACTTGCTGTATTCACAAGTGACTCGCCGCGCACGACGTTTCAGGCCAGGGACTTGCTGTATTGACAAGTGACTCGCCGCGCACGACGTTTCAGGCCAGGGACTTGCTGTATTCACAAGTGACTCGCCGCGCACGACGTTTCAGGACAGGGACTTGCTGGATTTACAAGTGACTCGCCGCACACGACGTTTCAGGCCAGGGACTTGCTGGATTTACAAGTGACTCGCCGCGCACGACGTTTCAGGCCAGGGACTTGCTGGATTTACAAGTGACTCGCCGCGCACGACGTTTCAGGCCAGGGACTTGCTGTATTGACAAGTGACTCGCCGCGCACGACGTTTCAGGCCAGGCACTTGCTCTATTCACAAGTGACTCGCCGCGCACGACGTTTCAGGCCAGGGACTTGCTGGATTTACAAGTGACTCGCCGCGCACGACGTTTCAGGCCAGGGACTTGCTGTATTCACAAGTGACTCGCCGCGCACGACGTTTCAGGCCAGGGACTTGCTGTATTGACAAGTGACTCGCCGCGCACGACGTTTCAGGCCAGGGACTTGCTGTATTGACAAGTGACTCGCCGCGCACGACGTTTCAGGCCTGGGACTTGCTGTATTGACAAGTGACTCGCCGCGCACGACGTTTCAGGCCAGGCACTTGATGGATTTACAAGTGACTCGCCGCGCACGACGTTTCAGGCCAGGGACTTGCTGGATTCACAAGTGACTCGCCGCGCACGACGTTTCAGGCCAGGGACTTGCTGTATTCACAAGTGACTCGCCGCGCACGACGTTTCAGGCCTGGGACTTGCTGTATTCACAAGTGACTCGCCGCGCACGACGTTTCAGGCCTGGGACTTGCTGTATTCACAAGTGACTCGCCGCGCACGACGTTTCAGGCCAGGGACTTGCTGTATTGACAAGTGACTGGCCGCGCACGACGTTTCAGGACAGGGACTTGCTGGATTTACAAGTGACTCGCCGCGCACGACGTTTCAGGCCAGGGACTTGCTGTATTCACAAGTGACTCGCCGCGCACGACGTTTCAGGCCTGGGACTTGCTGTATTCACAAGTGACTCGCCGCGCACGACGTTTCAGGCCAGGGACTTGCTGGATTCACAAGTGACTCGCCGCGCACGACGTTTCAGGCCAGGGACTTGCTGTATTCACAAGTGACTCGCCGCGCACGACGTTTCAGGCCTGGGACTTGCTGTATTCACAAGTGACTCGCCGCGCACGACGTTTCAGGCCAGGGACTTGCTGTATTGACAAGTGACTCGCCGCGCACGACGTTTCAGGACAGGGACTTGCTGGATTTACAAGTGACTCGCCGCGCACGACGTTTCAGGCCAGGGACTTGCTGTATTCACAAGTGACTCGCCGCGCACGACGTTTCAGGCCTGGGACTTGCTGTATTCACAAGTGACTCGCCGCGCACGACGTTTCAGGCCTGGGACTTGCTGTATTCACAAGTGACTCGCCGCGCACGACGTTTCAGGCCAGGGACTTGCTGTATTGACAAGTGACTGGCCGCGCACGACGTTTCAGGACAGGGACTTGCTGTATTCACAAGTGACTCGCCGCGCACGACGTTTCAGGCCAGGGACTTGCTGTATTCACAAGTGACTCGCCGCGCACGACGTTTCAGGCCTGGGACTTGCTGTATTCACAAGTGACTCGCCGCGCACGACGTTTCAGGCCAGGGACTTGCTGTATTGACAAGTGACTCGCCGCGCACGACGTTTCAGGCCAGGGACTTGCTGTATTCACAAGTGACTCGCCGCGCACGACGTTTCAGGACAGGGACTTGCTGGATTTACAAGTGACTCGCCGCACACGACGTTTCAGGCCAGGGACTTGCTGGATTTACAAGTGACTCGCCGCGCACGACGTTTCAGGCCAGGGACTTGCTGGATTTACAAGTGACTCGCCGCGCACGACGTTTCAGGCCAGGGACTTGCTGTATTGACAAGTGACTCGCCGCGCACGACGTTTCAGGCCAGGCACTTGCTCTATTCACAAGTGACTCGCCGCGCACGACGTTTCAGGCCAGGGACTTGCTGGATTTACAAGTGACTCGCCGCGCACGACGTTTCAGGCCAGGGACTTGCTGTATTCACAAGTGACTCGCCGCGCACGACGTTTCAGGCCAGGGACTTGCTGTATTGACAAGTGACTCGCCGCGCACGACGTTTCAGGCCAGGGACTTGCTGTATTGACAAGTGACTCGCCGCGCACGACGTTTCAGGCCTGGGACTTGCTGTATTCACAAGTGACTCGCCGCGCACGACGTTTCAGGCCAGGGACTTGCTGTATTGACAAGTGACTCGCCGCGCACGACGTTTCAGGCCAGGGACTTGCTGTATTGACAAGTGACTCGCCGCGCACGACGTTTCAGGCCAGGGACTTGCTGTATTGACAAGTGACTCGCCGCGCACGACGTTTCAGGCCAGGCACTTGATGGATTTACAAGTGACTCGCCGCGCACGACGTTTCAGGCCAGGGACTTGCCAGTTGTACGGAATTCACGCGCATTGCCCCTCATGAACAGAAGAGTGTTAAGTGCAGGCGCATTGCATTTGCTGTTGTGGTCAAGGAGTCCCCCCTCCATCCCTTCTAACAATCCTGTTTGCTCGTTCCAGCCGACTAGATATCGGCCTGCTCCCGAGCGAGTGTACCCACAGCAGCGGTGCGAGCTCGTGGCATTAGCCTACTTCTCACATAATGAGCATTACCACCAACTATTTTCCATCTGTTATAGGCAATCGAGTCCGCTTTATGGAGGGTCACTAACGCTTTGATATTTCCACAGTTCGTGCTAAACGAGCGCCGGACGCTGCGTCGACGGAGCTCAGTCCGGAGCGGCGAACCCAGCTGTGCGCCGGTGTTCGCCGTAGCGCCACGTTGTCGGCGTACGGTCGCCGTTTCCACTGATTTTTGCGCGTTCAAATGAGAAGTTTGTCTGCCGGACAGTAGTTCGACGATAATATATAAGGACGACAGTCGAAATACCGTTAATACATTCGCGCCTATCACCAATCGGAAGACGTGCTCTATTGCCAGAGCTTTAAGAAGAAAAACTCGGAGTCGACGTTCGCCGCCTATTGACCAGGTCGAGAGAGCCGTCATCGAGTTCACGCGCATCCCCACCGAAACGTACATGTTCACGCGCATCGCTCTCCTTGGCCACGCATACGCAGCACATGTTCACGCGCATTGCTTTCGTTGGCCAGGAAAAAGGAAGCACAAGTCCACGCGCATTGCTTTCCTTGGCCAGCCAAACTCAGCACAAGTCCACGCGCATTGCCTTCCTTGGCCTCGCAAACGCAGCACATGTTCACGCGCATTGCTTTCGTTGGCCAGGAAAAAGGAAGCACAAGTGCACGCGCATTGCTTTCGTTGGCCAGGAAAAAGGAAGCACTAGTGCACGCGCATTGCCTTCCCGGCCAGCCAAACGCAGCACAAGTCCACGCGCATTGCCTTCCTTGGCCTCGCAAACGCAGCACATGTTCACGCGCATTGCTTTCGTTGGCCAGGAAAAAGGAAGCACAAGTGCACGCGCATTGCTCTCGTTGGCCAGGCAAAAGGAAGCACAAGTGCACGCGCATTGCTTTCGTTGGCCAGGAAAAAGGAAGCACTAGTGCACGCGCATTGCTTTCCCGGCCAGCCAAACGCAGCACAAGTCCACGCGCATTGCCTTCCTTGGCCTCGCAAACGCAGCACATGTTCAAGCGCATTGCTCTCGTTGGCCAGGAAAAAGGAAGCACTAGTGCACGCGCATTGCCTTCCCGGCCAGCCAAACGCAGCACAAGTCCACGCGCATTGCCTTCCTTGGCCTCGCAAACGCAGCACATGTTCAAGCGCATTGCTCTCGTTGGCCAGGAAAAAGGAAGCACTAGTGCACGCGCATTGCTCTCCCGGCCAGCCAAACGCAGCACAAGTCCACGCGCATTGCCTTCCTTGGCCTCGCAAACGCAGCACATGTTCACGCGCATTGCTTTCGTTGGCCAGGAAAAAGGAAGCACAAGTGCACGCGCATTGCTTTCGTTGGCCAGGAAAAAGGAAGCACTAGTGCACGCGCATTGCCTTCCCGGCCAGCCAAACGCAGCACAAGTCCACGCGCATTGCCTTCCTTGGCCTCGCAAACGCAGCACATGTTCACGCGCATTGCTTTCGTTGGC
>NW_026707191.1:17500-20498 GCF_024137745.1 Phymastichus coffea
GAACCTTGCGGGGCTCCTCTCATAAGTGCTTTTTTCACTTCATCCCTTCCATTCATCATCCATACCCACCTGTCTCTGAAATAATCTCTCCACATCCATAATTCCCTTCCCTTACACCCAGCTTCCCTCAATTCCTCCAACGCTATCCTCCAAAGAATATTATCGAACGCTCCTTTGAAGTCCACGAAAATCCCCAAGACATATTTCCTTTCTGACCTTCCTACCATTTCCTTCAACTTGTTCCATGCATCTTCCGTCCCCTTCCTCGGTCTAAATCCAAACTGCAATTCATTCCACTTTCCCTCCATTCTTCTCTCCATCCTCTTAATTAGCATTCTCTCCAGGATCTTCCCGACCCCACAGAGAAGGCTCACAGGGCGGTAAGACCTCACCTCCGCCGGGTCTTTATCCGGTGATTTAAGAAGAGGCACCACCCTCGCCTCCTTCCACGGAGCCGGAAAGACTCCCTCCCTCAGACAAGCATTAAAAATCTCCCTCATATGTCCCGGGATAGCCCCATGGACCTCTCGGAGCATTTCATTGGTAAACCCGTCCATCCCCGGTGCCTTCCCCATTTTCATTTTACCCACGGCATCCTCCAACTCATCCACCGTAAACTCATTCCCCCTTTCATCTATTCCTTCATCCCTCCTCCCAGGCTCATCCCCCACCTCCGGAATAGGGATACCGTCATCCGGAGGGAAGAACTCACTCAGGAGGGCCTGAGCACTCTCCCCCCAATTCTTGGTCCATTCCCTCCCAATCTTCATACATGCAAGTCCCCTTTTTTCGTATTTCCCCATGCAAATTTTGTATACCTTCCCCCATGGATCTTTATTACCCTCCCTCCTTACGAATTGTTCCCAATCTTTATCCTTTGCTTCCTTCAATTTATCCTTGTATGTTCTCATTTGCTCCATCCATTCATTCCATTTCTCCCTATCCAAATCACCATCCCTTCTCCTCTGTCGTTGATAGATCCGTCTCTTCCTTCTTGTTTCTCTCTTTATTTCCTCCAGTTCCTCATTCCACCATAGTTAACTTCTTCTTCGTTCTACTGCTATTCATTCTTTTCATACACTCATTATTGACTCTTTCTATCCATTCATTCAGCTTTTTCACCTTTTCATCCACTCCCAGAATATTAAAGTTATCCCATCCAAAATCGTGCGCCTTCTCCCTCAGGCACTCTCTATATGTCTCCCAATCACAGCCTTGTTGCTTCCATCTTTTAATTTCTCTCAACTCCCTTCGTTCCCTACTCGTTTCCTCATTCTCAATCATGCCATTTCCTACCCACATTTTTATACTTATCGGATTGTGGTCTCCGAGCGGCCAGTCCTCCTTTACCGCCCACTCGAAGGAGATCCCTCTCTCATCTCCGGAGAAGAGAGTGATATCTATATCACCCTCCCCCCGGGGCCCGGAGAACGTAAATGTATCTGTGGGGACGTTTAACACTAGTAAGTCCGTTCTCAGTAGCCAATCCTCTATTTCTGCCCCTCTTTTACCCGCCTCCGAACCTCCTCTTACTCCCTTACTATGCCAGAGAATAGATGCTGCATTGGCATCTACCCCTATCAACAACCTCTTTCCCCTGGCAATCCGGACCATTCCCTCCACAAATGCCATCCCCTTGTCCATTCGCTCTCTTGGTCTAAAATAGACCGAGGAAACAAATAGTTCCCCCATGTCCCCTTTTACCCACACCCCCCACACCGTCTTTCCATTTACACTCTTCCACAGACATACTCACCAATTTCACATCAATCACACACACAGCCGCACTTCCCTTTTCACTCACATACACTACTGTTCCCCCAGGTAAACCCCGAACGCGATCACGCCATACATATGGTTCTTGAAGGAGGAGGATCTGAATCCCCATCTCCATGGCGTACTGGCCAAGGTCACACATGACCGCGTAACTACGCTGGCAGTTCAACTGGAGGAACCTCACCCTCACCCTTTCTCCGTCTCCTTCAGCCATAGTCAGTACGGTTGCGTTGCCATCTCAACCGCATTTGATACTCCGGACATTCAGAGGATCTAACAGAGTGACCCGAGTCCCTTCCCTTCTCCTTACAGTTTCTACATGATTCTTGTCCCTTACACCTCTCCGCTATATGTCCCTCTTCCCCACACCTAAAGCACACCAGCCGCTTCTTACACTGGTGTGCCTTATGATTATAATTCAGACAAATGAAACACCTATCCACCCTTTCATAACTATCGCACCTGAAGCTCGAAAGTCCCAGGTACATTCTTCCCTGGTTCAACAGTTTCTTCCTACAAATTGCCGGGCATCTTATCACAATATTCATTAGTCCACTGCCCGTCCTTCCCATCATCCTCCTCACCACTTTCACTCTTCCTTTAAATTCTTCCTCGTTCAACACTCCCTTTAAATTTTGGCTATATAACCCTCTCAAAAATGTCTCTTCCTGTATCTCCTTCTCCACCCCAAAGACGATCACCGACGGATCTAGCCTCTTGGGTTGCCAAACCTTGAGACCCGCGTCAACGAGGTCCCGACAATTCAGAAGTTTCTCCCTTTCCTTCCTATTAGCTACCTCAACCACTAGTCCTCCAGCTCTTGCAGGACGGACGGATTTAATCTTGACTCCTTTCTCAGGGGGCACTACCTCAACCATTCTCCTTCTTATCTCTATCTCCGTCAAACTCTCTTTAGTCCCCCGAACTACTAGAGCGAAGGATCGCGTTGCTTCTCTAGCCTCAAAACTACTGTTTGATCTTTCTTGTTCTCTGTTTTCTCCTACCCTGTCATCATTTGTTGGTTCCGTCTCCTTGAAATTCTTTATCTTCTTACCCATTTTCACACATGTCTCTCCCATAATTTCCACATTTCTCTCCACCCCTTTTACTAGTTCGCCCATCTCTCCACATACCTCTCTCAACTCTTCCCTTATCCCTTTTCCAACCACTTCACAGGCTCTCGCCCATCCTTCTAACCTTGCATTTTCCACTACTAAACTCT
>NW_026707192.1:0-2500 GCF_024137745.1 Phymastichus coffea
CTGCAAAGGCGGTCAGCACGCACTAATATAAAATTTCCCCTTGCAGAAAACTTCCTTTCTTTCTTACAGGTACACTAAAATATTTTATTTTCTTAAGCCCCATCTAGGTACCTGTACAGGAGACGGCTCCTGCTACAGAAAAGAGGGTATTCGCCTAATAATTAAGATAGGGTGCTTTGCATGTCTTTCGCTCATTTTTAGAATGCCCACGGGAATAGCCCAACGGCAGAAAAGAGGCGAGCCCTTAAGACGCAGTCGCCAATATACCGGAAATCCAGGCTTAGTCTGGAACCGGGGGTTGAATCTCTTAGGAGATTCGACTGCGAGAAAGATACTCTATAAAACTTCCTCAGTGGAACTGGGTGACCCACTGGGGACAAGCTTAACCCACAAACAAAACTAACATGGCTAGCACAATTAACACAAAAAAACGTTACCGGACCAGAGTCTCGGATGCTCAGGTCCCGGCGGCTGGTCAGGGTGAGAAAGCGGGCCCGCAGGCGTCGTCATTATGTGACTGCAGCTGCACATCGGTGGACCTCTCGGCTGGTGTGTGGTCAAATGCTACGAGGAGGATCGCCGAAGGCTCTGTCCTCGACCCGAGCTGTACTGCTAACCGGCCCCAGACATCGGACGGCGAACTTGAGCGTCCCCCAATTCGCGTCCCTGCGGCCTGTGGCCCGTCGGCTCGGGTCGACGGCATCCACCCACTTTGCCCGAAAATCGTCCGCATCCGACTCGTAGACATCTGCGCGCGAACTATAGGCAACCCGTCAGGAGAGAGCCCCACCTCCGGAACTTCTCCTCGAACAAAGACAGGAATTAGGGTCTTGCAGCTCAACATGGACAGAGACCAAACTGTCAGTGGTGAGCTGCGAGAAAGCGTAAACAGGCTCAAACCTGATGTAGTCCTACTTCAGGAGCCTTACAATAAATTAAACCGGGGGGAGTATTTCTTTACAGACATAGGCAGAACGATTAGGCTAGTAGCAACTAGAACAGAAAAACCATGGGCAGCAGTAGGCGTGGCAAACCCCAATTTCGCGATCCTCTACATAGAACAGCTTAGTAATACGCACTGCGCGTGCGCAGAGATTAAGACCCCTGGCTTCTCCTTCTTCGCTGTATCGGCATATTTCCAATACAGTGAACCAATCGAGAAGCACCTCAGCCACCTCGAAATGGTGCTCTTCACGCTGAGAGGGAAACGCGTCCTGCTTGGTATTGACACCAACGCAGAGTGGAACTCCTGGAGCCCACGTATCCCCGACATGTCCCGATTGCGATGGAAAAACGGAGAAAAATTGGCCGACTTCATTCGCCAACACAAACTCCACATTGCAAATAACAGGAATGATCTTCCCACATTCCAAAAGGGACCCAAAATTTCGTACATAGATGTAACCTTGTCCACTGGGCAGATGGCCTCGTCCATTCACCAATGGAGGTTACTAGATTCTGAATTCAAAAGTGCCCACAAAGCCGTCATATTCACGCTCGACTCTCCGGCTACCGAGGTCGGGCTCGCAGAAATGGGTCCAACACGTTTCAATACGCTCAAAGCGAATTGGGACCAGTTCGACACTGAACTGAAGAGCCTTCGACTCGCAAAGCTGGCGAACCTTGCGCTGACGAACCCGGAAGAAGTGGAGCACATGGCAAACACACTCACTCAGGTACTTACTGAAACCTGTGAGTTAACCATGCCAAGGAAAACTAGGTTTAGAAAGTCCAACCCATGGTGGACAAAAGACTTAAATAGGTTGAAGCGTGAGGCCTACCGAGCTAGGCGTGCGTGCCAGGGGCTGTTGAAAGCGAATCCTGCATGCCACCCACAAGCGCGCGGGAAGTACAGCGCCCTCTTGCGTAAGTACTCTCGCGCCGTGAGAAAGGCCAGGAATGAATGCTGGAGAAACTACGTCACATCGCACGGAAATTCGAATCCCTGGGGAACCGTATACAAGCTCCAGGCCGGAAAAATGACGAATGAGAGGGCGATTAGCGCACTCCGGTGTGACGACGGTTTCACGCTCGACATGGAGCAAACAGCCAGCAGGCTCCTCGCGGTGCACTTCCCGGCCGATAGAATAGAAGATGACACCCCTGAACAATCCAACATTCGAACCGAAGTGGAAACTCCACCTGACACAGATGATACTCAGGCCTTCGTGCCACGAGAAGTCATCAATTCGGTCAGAAGATTCAAAAATAACAAAACCCCAGGCACAGACCTAATAGAGGTCAGTGTCCTCAAACGAGCCGTGCATGTCATCTCCGGCGAATTCACTAGGCTCTTCAATGGTTGTCTTGAGCACGGCGTCTTCCCCAAAACCTGGAAGGTGGGACTCGTAAGAGCCATCCCGAAGGGCCAGGGCAAGGATGCAAAAGATCCAAAATCATACAGGATGATTACTCTTCTCTCTGTTCAAGGCAAACTCTTTGAAAAATTGCTATGCAACAGATTCATGCCCAAAATGCTAGCTGAAGGCAAAATCTCCGA
>NW_026707192.1:7500-12500 GCF_024137745.1 Phymastichus coffea
ATGTGCTGCGTTTGCGAGGCCAAGGAAGGCAATGCGCGTGGACTTGTGCTGCGTTTGGCTGGCCGGGAAGGCAATGCGCGTGCACTAGTGCTTCCTTTTTCCTGGCCAACGAGAGCAATGCGCTTGAACATGTGCTGCGTTTGCGAGGCCAAGGAAGGCAATGCGCGTGGACTTGTGCTGCGTTTCGCTGGCCGGGAAGGCAATGCGCGTGCACTAGTGCTTCCTTTTTCCTGGCCAACGAAAGCAATGCGCGTGCACTTGTGCTTCCTTTTGCCTGGCCAACGAGAGCAATGCGCGTGCACTTGTGCTTCCTTTTTCCTGGCCAACGAAAGCAATGCGCGTGAACATGTGCTGCGTTTGCGAGGCCAAGGAAGGCAATGCGCGTGGACTTGTGCTGCGTTTGCGAGGCCAAGGAAGGCAATGCGCGTGGACTTGTGCTGAGTTTGGCTGGCCAAGGAAAGCAATGCGCGTGGACTTGTGCTTCCTTTTTCCTGGCCAACGAAAGCAATGCGCGTGAACATGTGCTGCGTATGCGTGGCCAAGGAGAGCGATGCGCGTGAACATGTACGTTTCGGTGGGGATGCGCGTGAACTCGATGACGGCTCTCTCGACCTGGTCAATAGGCGGCGAACGTCGACTCCGAGTTTTTCTTCTTAAAGCTCTGGCAATAGAGCACGTCTTCCGATTGGTGATAGGCGCGAATGTATTAACGGTATTTCGACTGTCGTCCTTATATATTATCGTCGAACTACTGTCCGGCAGACAAACTTCTCATTTGAACGCGCAAAAATCAGTGGAAACGGCGACCGTACGCCGACAACGTGGCGCTACGGCGAACACCGGCGCACAGCTGGGTTCGCCGCTCCGGACTGAGCTCCGTCGACGCAGCGTCCGGCGCTCGTTTAGCACGAACTGTGGAAATATCAAAGCGTTAGTGACCCTCCATAAAGCGGACTCGATTGCCTATAACAGATGGAAAATAGTTGGTGGTAATGCTCATTATGTGAGAAGTAGGCTAATGCCACGAGCTCGCACCGCTGCTGTGGGTACACTCGCTCGGGAGCAGGCCGATATCTAGTCGGCTGGAACGAGCAAACAGGATTGTTAGAAGGGATGGAGGGGGGACTCCTTGACCACAACAGCAAATGCAATGCGCCTGCACTTAACACTCTTCTGTTCATGAGGGGCAATGCGCGTGAATTCCGTACAACTGGCAAGTCCCTGGCCTGAAACGTCGTGCGCGGCGAGTCACTTGTAAATCCATCAAGTGCCTGGCCTGAAACGTCGTGTGCGGCGAGTCACTTGTGAATCCAGCAAGTCCCTGGCCTGAAACGTCGTGCGCGGCGAGTCACTTGTGAATACAGCAAGTCCCAGGCCTGAAACGTCGTGCGCGGCGAGTCACTTGTGAATACAGCAAGTCCCAGGCCTGAAACGTCGTGCGCGGCGAGTCACTTGTCAATACAGCAAGTCCCTGGCCTGAAACGTCGTGCGCGGCGAGTCACTTGTGAATACAGCAAGTCCCTGGCCTGAAACGTCGTGCGCGGCGAGTCACTTGTAAATCCAGCAAGTCCCTGGCCTGAAACGTCGTGCGCGGCGAGTCACTTGTGAATACAGCAAGTGCCTGGCCTGAAACGTCGTGCGCGGCGAGTCACTTGTCAATACAGCAAGTCCCTGGCCTGAAACGTCGTGCGCGGCGAGTCACTTGTGAATACAGCAAGTCCCTGGCCTGAAACGTCGTGCGCGGCGAGTCACTTGTGAATCCAGCAAGTCCCTGGCCTGAAACGTCGTGCGCGGCGAGTCACTTGTAAATCCATCAAGTGCCTGGCCTGAAACGTCGTGCGCGGCGAGTCACTTGTGAATACAGCAAGTCCCTGGCCTGAAACGTCGTGCGCGGCGAGTCACTTGTGAATCCAGCAAGTCCCTGGCCTGAAACGTCGTGCGCGGCGAGTCACTTGTCAATACAGCAAGTCCCTGGCCTGAAACGTCGTGCGCGGCGAGTCACTTGTGAATACAGCAAGTCCCAGGCCTGAAACGTCGTGCGCGGCGAGTCACTTGTGAATACAGCAAGTCCCTGGCCTGAAACGTCGTGCGCGGCGAGTCACTTGTGAATCCAGCAAGTCCCTGGCCTGAAACGTCGTGCGCGGCGAGTCACTTGTAAATCCATCAAGTGCCTGGCCTGAAACGTCGTGCGCGGCGAGTCACTTGTCAATACAGCAAGTCCCTGGCCTGAAACGTCGTGCGCGGCGAGTCACTTGTCAATACAGCAAGTCCCTGGCCTGAAACGTCGTGCGCGGCGAGTCACTTGTCAATACAGCAAGTCCCTGGCCTGAAACGTCGTGCGCGGCGAGTCACTTGTGAATACAGCAAGTCCCAGGCCTGAAACGTCGTGCGCGGCGAGTCACTTGTCAATACAGCAAGTCCCTGGCCTGAAACGTCGTGCGCGGCGAGTCACTTGTGAATACAGCAAGTCCCTGGCCTGAAACGTCGTGCGCGGCGAGTCACTTGTAAATCCAGCAAGTCCCTGGCCTGAAACGTCGTGCGCGGCGAGTCACTTGTGAATACAGCAAGTGCCTGGCCTGAAACGTCGTGCGCGGCGAGTCACTTGTCAATACAGCAAGTCCCTGGCCTGAAACGTCGTGCGCGGCGAGTCACTTGTGAATACAGCAAGTCCCTGGCCTGAAACGTCGTGCGCGGCGAGTCACTTGTGAATACAGCAAGTGCCTGGCCTGAAACGTCGTGCGCGGCGAGTCACTTGTGAATACAGCAAGTCCCTGGCCTGAAACGTCGTGCGCGGCGAGTCACTTGTGAATCCAGCAAGTCCCTGGCCTGAAACGTCGTGCGCGGCGAGTCACTTGTAAATCCATCAAGTGCCTGGCCTGAAACGTCGTGCGCGGCGAGTCACTTGTCAATACAGCAAGTCCCTGGCCTGAAACGTCGTGCGCGGCGAGTCACTTGTCAATACAGCAAGTCCCTGGCCTGAAACGTCGTGCGCGGCGAGTCACTTGTCAATACAGCAAGTCCCTGGCCTGAAACGTCGTGCGCGGCGAGTCACTTGTGAATACAGCAAGTCCCAGGCCTGAAACGTCGTGCGCGGCGAGTCACTTGTCAATACAGCAAGTCCCTGGCCTGAAACGTCGTGCGCGGCGAGTCACTTGTGAATACAGCAAGTCCCTGGCCTGAAACGTCGTGCGCGGCGAGTCACATGTCAATCCAGCAAGTCCCTGGCCTGAAACGTCGTGCGCGGCGAGTCACTTGTGAATACAGCAAGTGCCTGGCCTGAAACGTCGTGCGCGGCGAGTCACTTGTCAATACAGCAAGTCCCTGGCCTGAAACGTCGTGCGCGGCGAGTCACTTGTAAATCCAGCAAGTCCCTGGCCTGAAACGTCGTGCGCGGCGAGTCACTTGTAAATCCAGCAAGTCCCTGGCCTGAAACGTCGTGTGCGGCGAGTCACTTGTAAATCCAGCAAGTCCCTGTCCTGAAACGTCGTGCGCGGCGAGTCACTTGTGAATACAGCAAGTCCCTGGCCTGAAACGTCGTGCGCGGCGAGTCACTTGTCAATACAGCAAGTCCCTGGCCTGAAACGTCGTGCGCGGCGAGTCACTTGTGAATACAGCAAGTCCCAGGCCTGAAACGTCGTGCGCGGCGAGTCACTTGTGAATACAGCAAGTCCCTGGCCTGAAACGTCGTGCGCGGCGAGTCACTTGTGAATACAGCAAGTCCCTGTCCTGAAACGTCGTGCGCGGCCAGTCACTTGTCAATACAGCAAGTCCCTGGCCTGAAACGTCGTGCGCGGCGAGTCACTTGTGAATACAGCAAGTCCCAGGCCTGAAACGTCGTGCGCGGCGAGTCACTTGTGAATACAGCAAGTCCCAGGCCTGAAACGTCGTGCGCGGCGAGTCACTTGTGAATACAGCAAGTCCCTGGCCTGAAACGTCGTGCGCGGCGAGTCACTTGTAAATCCAGCAAGTCCCTGTCCTGAAACGTCGTGCGCGGCGAGTCACTTGTCAATACAGCAAGTCCCTGGCCTGAAACGTCGTGCGCGGCGAGTCACTTGTGAATACAGCAAGTCCCAGGCCTGAAACGTCGTGCGCGGCGAGTCACTTGTGAATACAGCAAGTCCCTGGCCTGAAACGTCGTGCGCGGCGAGTCACTTGTGAATCCAGCAAGTCCCTGGCCTGAAACGTCGTGCGCGGCGAGTCACTTGTGAATACAGCAAGTCCCAGGCCTGAAACGTCGTGCGCGGCGAGTCACATGTCAATCCAGCAAGTCCCTGGCCTGAAACGTCGTGCGCGGCGAGTCACTTGTGAATACAGCAAGTGCCTGGCCTGAAACGTCGTGCGCGGCGAGTCACTTGTCAATACAGCAAGTCCCTGGCCTGAAACGTCGTGCGCGGCGAGTCACTTGTAAATCCAGCAAGTCCCTGGCCTGAAACGTCGTGCGCGGCGAGTCACTTGTAAATCCAGCAAGTCCCTGGCCTGAAACGTCGTGTGCGGCGAGTCACTTGTAAATCCAGCAAGTCCCTGTCCTGAAACGTCGTGCGCGGCGAGTCACTTGTGAATACAGCAAGTCCCTGGCCTGAAACGTCGTGCGCGGCGAGTCACTTGTGAATACAGCAAGTGCCTGGCCTGAAACGTCGTGCGCGGCGAGTCACTTGTCAATACAGCAAGTCCCTGGCCTGAAACGTCGTGCCCGGCGATTTCCTCGTCAATGATGTTCGAAGAAGCTTCGGAGGATCCGCCCTTTCGATGAGGTTTTTGCCCATATAAAACAATGCTCAAGACCATTCGGCGCCGATGCCTCGGCGGCCCTTTCGGTATATGTAAGAGAGGTGCTCGAGTCGATGTAATCGTCTTGGGTATGCTCTCCATCGTTGTCATCCACTGCATTACCGCGGGTCGGTGTCTCTGACCGAATGGCCCTTATGCGGTAGGCGCCGTAGGCGTTACGAGTTCGTCGATTCTTCATTGAATCGTCGATAAATACCGAGCATCGACTCACT
>NW_026707193.1:0-19828 GCF_024137745.1 Phymastichus coffea
ATCGCTGCTTTATCGCGTATGAAAGTCCGTTCAACTCAGTGTCTCTCTCTCTCTTTCAGTCTCTCAATTTATTGTACCCTTTTTGCGACACTCGAAAATCCGGCTCCGATTCACGACCTGGCAAGCTCTCCTCTAAAGATAGCCAAGCTCGAACTCGGTCAAAGTGAAATGCATATTCGCTTGCTGCTACTGTCTTAGTTTTATTAGCACTTCGCTTGAGTATATCGATCACTTATTAAAACGGCTCTTTTCCCAAAGAGGATCTCAATTAAAACTCACTCGTTATTGCACCTTGAATGCGCCGAGTGCGAGGTCACTCTTTTGCAGTTGGTGAAACAAAGCGACGTGTATTTACGAAGATGCGCTTCACGCCGTTTCGAGCTTCATGAGCTTGTTTAAACATCTCATCGCCCGGGTGAGAGTGACAAGATTTGCCTGTGTAGTAATGCGCTGGAAATGAGGCACGTATAGTTCTGAAATGCTCTTTGCGAGGATGCTTTAATAGGAAAGAGGATTCTCATCTGTTCTTAAAAGTCGGAACAAAGAATATTCATTTTCTAACGTTGTCATTTCATCGTGACAGCACGTCGCTAATAAAAAAAGCTCCCTTTATATATTCGTATAATGTATTTGTCTCTAGGGCGCCGTTTAGTTACGTAATTTGTTGCCAGCGAGACTTGTCGATTCTTTTTAATTCTTCATAAATGTTTCTCTGGGCTCTTTCAAGAAAACTTTTTTTTTCGCTCAAAAACACAATGCTGCGTGTTTCCAACTGCGTAGTGCACTTCACGTCATCTGTAACGTCATAGTACAGACGAGAGAGAGAGAGAGAAAAAGAGAGAGAGAGAGAGTCGCCACCCACGCGTCGTCGAGAAAATCGTTAAAGGAACGAGGTCGCCCACCCGTCAACTTAGACCGATCGGATATTTATGCGTCTCTCTCTCTCTCTCTCTCTCTCTCTCTCTCTCTCTCTCTCTCTCTCTCTCTCTCTCTCTCTTTCTCTTCTTTCTCTCTCTCTCTCTCTCTCCTCTCTCATCTCTCTCTCTTTCCTCTCTCTCTCTCTTTCTTTCTCTTTCTCTTTCTCTCGCGAAAAGTTTACTTACGTTTTATAATTTAGTGCGGAATAAATAATAATTCACGAAATTCCAATAAAAAATTGCATGACCTTGCAGCTAATCTTTCTAAAAGCTCTCTTCCCATCTTTTGTACCGTCGAGTCTTATGTATTGAAAATATCTTTCCTCCAGTCGGTTGATCGATCCAATAGTAACTGCTGCAAGAAAGGGGCCGGAGAAAGAAAAGTTCTCGTAAAGCTCCTGATAGCTTTTCAAGGGAGAATACCGTATTTTCAGCATTTAATTGTAGATTAGCTCGTATTTCTTGGTATTACTTCAAATTAATAGAAAATGTCACGAAGACTTTCAATTGGCAGACGCGCGTTTGCACAAAGCTATTTTCTGATTTTCATTACTGCCAAACATTCTAGATAATCAATAGACCAGTCAACAAGGAAAACGACGAATGCTCTAGGAAAATTGAAAAGAATAAAAGCAAGCTCGCAAACACGTAGGTTAACGGCATCGCAAGCTTACTCTTTGCAAAATGACCCCACCTATATCCTTCGGGTTAACGCACGATCGCGTGCATGGTCGAGCCATGCACACACACACACACCGCTCCCTCGCGCGTCTGTCCTTCTTATTAACTTCTGGGGAAAATCGCTACTCGCCTCTGCGAGCTTACAATTTTATTTACAAAAATGGCAATTTACGTTCTATCGACTGCTGTGCTTTTCTCTCGTGTCAGTCAGTCGTCGAACAATCAGCATCCATGATTCAAAAGTAAACAGAATGATCAATCGACGACACGTGAATAATAACTGTTTCGCAATACGATAGTCAGCTGAGCAACAGCAATAGCCAGATGGCTCTTCTCTACTGGTCATGCAGAAGGCCCTCGTATGCGCGCGGGCGACGGTTGAAAGACCATTACGAGATCGTTCTCATGTGTGCGGTAAGCTTTGTAGTTTTGGAGGAAGTTAATCGCCGATACGTCGTTTAATTTTCTTGCGTCTGCAACGCCCGAAAGAAGAAAAAATAGACAGGGAAAAAGTATTATTCTTCGCGTTCAATCGAAGTGGAATCCCGCGAGCCGGCCATTCCGTTTCAAAGGCAATCCGACAAACTCCGCACTCCTCGAGGAATTCAAAGTGCACCAGCCGGAGTTGAATACGAAATGAATGAGGAAGAGGATACACCGGACTAGTTTATTTATTTATTTTTTTCTTTTTTTATCATTTTATCCGGGGAATATTCAACGTCGCCAATGCAATTTTAGATTGAAACAATCAAATGACGCGTCTGACCGTACCCAGTCGTTACTACTGCGAGTCATCGCAAAAACAACTGAACACGTCACAACAGATGCGCGCCCTCCACACAGAGAATTCCGTTGACCCCCAACAAAAATACAGTTACCTAAATCTAGACATCGATCGATATAATGTAGCAAACTATGTGGATTTTGGCGACGGCGATGTTAGATGTATATCGCCCGTAGATTTACCCAATTCCCTCGGCTGATCGAGCTGATCGCATTTATCACATTACCGCAAGCCGTTTCGGTTTTCTCCGTCAGCCAAGATTTCAATTTGCTATCGAATTTTCGAGTCTAAAGCATTGCCGTCCGTTGCCCACGGCGGTGTGCGTCGATTTTTCGCGCGACGTGTCTGAAAAATCGCATCATCCAGCGGCGACGCGACGGAAATCATCCAATCGTCGTTGTCGTCGGAGTGAAATTGACGCTCGTCGGCGCAGATATACGTGTAGCGGTTACGAGTCGTCTTATCGCCTCGGCGATCGCCGTAATTCAATTTATGTCGCGGGGGATTTGCATACGTCTCGACATGGAGTAGGGTTGTCGCCTTGTAATTAGCTCTATATTCATCTTTTTTTTTTCTGAAGTCTCATGATGAGAGGGGAGTGAGCAATAACTTTATTTGACTATTGGATGTCTTTCACGACTATTCGGTGGGATTTCTGATGAGTTACTTTAAACGTGAGGTAGATAGAGACGGTCGAGGAGTTTAGCGTTGAAATCAACTTTCAAAACTCAGTCAGTTTTTCATCGGTGGAACATGTTTCTGAATTATGCCGACAAGGTATTCAACCTTTATCGTTTCAGCTGTGACCAATAAATAGTTGTCTATTTTGAGCTTTGTGAAAGTAAAAAATTTTTACGAATCAAGTATTCGCTCATTTTTCTTAAATCAATCACGACACGAATCGCGTCTTGATGCACTAAAAAAGACGGACTAGTAAACAGTGAATATTCGCCATCGAACAATTTCAACAATCCACAGAGCTCACGCAAACAATCGAGAAGGAGAAACAGCTCGATTTCGATTATCGGAAGCGCACATCGCTAGTTGAAAAAACAAAACGCGCGTAAACACAAACGGGAAGAATAAAAGAAAAACGAGGCGAGCAAACAAACTGCCGCATCACAACCATTGTTCTTACCGAAGCGTCGCGAGATCTCTTTTACGCATCGTCTCCCAAAAGCGTTCAATTGCTAAGATCCTGGCCGTTACATCGCTCATCTCCGTTAAGAGGTGCGCGTGTAAACGTCAGCGAAACTCCAAAAAGTGATTCGCGCTCCCAATCAACAGTTCACCGCTCGAGACTAGTTTGCTTATTACCGTCGAGATTGTCGGCGAGAGTTCGCTGCGCTTGCCATTCTCGGCTATTGTGAAAGTTCGCTTTGGCTAAGTTTTTAAGACGCATGCGTGTGCGCCGACAATACACTACCGATTTTACGATCGCCAACATTGAAAGCTGTCCCGTTGGATCATTCTCCACCGTTCCGTGCCCGTAGGCCTCGCATCAGTACGTCGCGGCTGAAAGTTCATTGCCCCGAAAGCTTCTTCGGCCACCTCGCTGCACACACGATCTCTTTTTCCTTCTTCGCTCATTCGGCACAACGAATAACTCACTTTCACTTGATCCCATAAAAGCGCGTGAGTGCTGGTGTCCGCGTACGCAGCTCAATAACGGGAACGGAAGGTCAAGGTCGTTGCGTATCGAGCTGCGACGACACGTTCCTGCGTGCAATACTCCTGTCGCGGTGCTTTCGGATTGGAAACCAGCAGTGCATTCCAATGGATTTTCCTTCTAAATGACAAACGAATATGAGTTTATAAAGAGATAAGGTTTCTAGAATTTTCATTACAATGCGTGCGCTCTTTACGCTCTCGTGTACATGTGTGACCGCAGACAGTGGAGAAGAAAAGGATATAGCGTCAGTTCGTGTTCCTTAAAAGAACTTTTTTTTTTTACGAACCAACCGCAATTTGCTTTTCTTAGGCTCGCGTGCAAATAATCGGGCGTCTTCAGTGTAGTCGCCGCGGAAAAAATAAATCATTGTTATTTTTTACTTTTGTTATTGTTACAGATCTGGTACACTGCACGAACGAGCCAAACGTATCGATTCCACAACTGGCAAATCTATTGATCGAACGATCACAAAACACAAACTGGACGGTAGTTTTTAAAGCACTCATCACGGTACATCATATGATGTGCTACGGCAATGAGGTGAGTTCAATCATTTTTATAAATTGTATTAACGTAATCTCGTCTTTGCGTCTATGCGTCTACGAACGGCAATTGCAATGAGTTCAATACCATTCGCGCGAATTAAGAACGCGAAAGTATCCGTAGACTTGTTGATATCGAAATCAGATGATAAAAAAAAGAAACAAAAAAATAGAAACCTCTCTCGCCGGCGGTCTAATCGCCACGCCAATTTGAGCGCGCACGTGCAATAATTATTTTTAACACCTTGGCTGTTAAAGACACCTGTGCGTCTCTTGAGAACGCAAGCTTCAACTTGACATTGAGACCAGGGAGGCAAGATCTTTATTTAGCCTTGACTACATTCTTTGAGACGGTTGCAAGCTAACCGATTATCTCTTTTTTGGCATTCTCTCGTTCTTCTTTTGTACGGGATATTTTGGTTGATTGTTTTTGCGAACTGTCGAATAGTTCGAATGTTTTTCGTAGTCGGATTGATCAATTTTCTATTATATTTTAAGCAATATATTTACCATGTGATTGTTGGTTATGATTGTTATATACTTGGTTTATTTGGCAATCACAATTGTGTATATATCTATGCGAACTATATTATGCATTTGTTGTGTGTGCAATCTACGTACACTAGCTCTCTCTTTCGAAAAATAAAACATTTTCAATTGTTACTGCAATTACTGGCAATATTTTGACATAAAGAATAACAATTTAAGAGCTTTAAAAAATAAAAAATTGTATAATAATATTTTTGAAATGTTATTCTGACACTTCTTACGTAAATTCGTTTTTGTTATCGTGCTCCTTCTTTCATATAAAAATGTCTCATTTACTTGATGCACTCAAAAATCTTAGAAGACTCAATATACGTACTAAGCTACGTAGACGCGTTAGGAAAATGTGCCGAGTAGTTATTGAATAAATACATTTCTTGTATTTTTCAGAGGTTTACGCAGTATCTCGCATCCAGCAACAGTACATTTCAACTGAGTAATTTCCTCGACAAAAGTGGGGTACAAGGTATCTACCAATAAAGTTTGTAATAGTATTTAAAAATAACACGAAAACATTGTTTTCTAAGGGACCGAGTTACAAAACGAACTTTCAGTTTCACTCAAAATCGTTTCACACTATCAATACTAATTACTCTCCAGACTAATCAAAACTCATCAATAGTACTTAATTTTCAGTCTCGGTTTCTTTCATTCAAGTACTAATTCAATGCCGTTGATTCTCGAAGAACCATTAATCTCCATACAGATTAACAGCAAGCGAAAGTTACTCTTTACAAGTTTATCTTTCGAGACGCGAACCGTAAAATTGCAAACTCGACATGTATTTCTCAGAACGGAAAAAAACAAGAACAATTTCTAAGCAGGCAATTAATGCTTCACGTGTACAGAGAACATTTTTATAGGTGCATTGACACTTATTGCGAAGGCGCTGTTTTTTATGGCGTTGTAAAACTGGCGAAGAATAAAAAAGAAACAACTTTGTACATCTTCTTTCGAATTGGGAGTAATCCATCGTCGTGACGACTAATTTTGAAAGATTTTGACATATATCAAAAAATTTACTTTTAAATACTAATAAGTCAAAAAAATAATGAAGTTAGATGATACGATTCACTCGCCACACTAACAACTCCATTTTTATGTAATAGTCGAGGCAATCTTATTTTAATTTTGTCATCTTCATGATATATAAAATGATGATGTGAACACATCTTGAACGAACTTTCAAACCACATTTTTTTTCAAAACTTCGCTACATCAGTTAACGCTAAATAAAACTGATAAAGCTAATAGATAACGAAATGTGTTCACGTCTGAAAGCACTGCTGACTCGACTAACCTGAAATAATTTTCTTTCTATTGGCGTGGGTGGAGCTGGAGCACGCGTGGGTGAGTCCTATACCACTTTGAAATTCCTTTGCTGTATTTAACATCATTTTAATCGATTACTAACTGTTTTTTTCTCTGGCACTCTAATCAAACTTGATTTTTATTTCATCTTGTTTTGAAAAATTTAACACGATACTAACTTTCAAATCTTAGTTTATTACGAGATGTGCTTATTATTCATTTTTTTACTGAGCAATTAAGTTCTAAATGAAGAAAAACAATGCTGTACTTTAAAATTTGCGTTTAATGTAGTAATAGAAAGCCCTCTCATGCCGTTAGAGGCGATGCTATGAAGACGTTTCTAACGAAAGTTCTCATTACTTATTCTTAGAATAACAGGATTTATAAGTCAATGATTTACAATTTTATAATGAAATTAATGATTTTATTAACAAGTTAATTAATTTTATGTGACATTTTTTAATGGGTAGCTTGAATTATGTTGATCTAATGTATTACAGTTTATGTATGATTTATGTATTACAGTTGGCGTTGTGTTAATACTGTAAATCATATCAAAATGAATTTATGGTAATTATGAATTAATTTTTTAGGTTACGACATGTCACCATTCATCAGAAGGTATGCCAAATACCTCAACGAGAAGGCTCTTTCATACAGGACTGTTGCATTTGATTTCTGCAAAGTCAAGAGGGGGTGAGAAATTACTTTTTTTCCTAAAAACATTATAAATTCCTAGTTTCAATCAAACAAGCCTATAGATACTATTATCAAATTAAAGTATTGAGTCTTGATTGGTTTTTGTATTCTGTTATCCTAAAATATAACCTGAATTTAACGTAACTGAATTTTGATTGTGTACTAAAATGTTTAATTTAGCAATAGATCAAACAAATTTTGTAAATCATCTAAATCTGAGTATAGGAAGGAAGATGGAACGCTGCGCACAATGAACGCTGAGAAACTACTGAAAACGCTGCCGGTGTTGCAAGCACAGCTCGACTCATTGCTCGAATTCGACTGCTCTGCCAATGATCTCACGAACGGAGTCATCAACATGACCTTTATGCTGCTCTTCCGAGATCTCATTCGGCTTTTTGCTTGCTACAACGACGGCATTATTAATCTTTTAGGTGAGTGAAAGAACAACATTGATGCTTACAGTATCTACTATTTATTCGAATAAGTGCTGTATTTAATTAGTCAGTTGATCAGTCTCTAATTAATGTTTATTTCTATATTGCAGAAAAATACTTTGATATGAACAAGAAACAATGCAGAGACGCTTTGGATTTATATAAAAAATTTTTGATTAGAATGGACAGAGTGGGAGAATTTCTCAAAGTTGCAGAAGTAAATAATATTTTCATCAAAGCATCAAATACGCTTAACAGTATCATACAATAATATCGTCTTCTTTACAGAATGTAGGTATAGACAAGGGTGACATTCCAGACCTAACAAAGGTAAAAATAACTTTCATCAAACTTCTTTTCAATACAAATTTAGTTAATTTAACATTCATGTTATTACTGTTAGGCTCCCAGCAGTTTACTCGACGCACTAGAACAGCATCTTGCCTCGCTTGAAGGCAGGAAAGGTTCAGCAGCCAATACCCCGACTCAGTCAGCGAGGTACACGCAAATACCAATGTCTTCTATGTGTAATCTAATACTATTATTACGGGAACCAGTGGGAAGATAGTTGTAATCTATTTTTGAGCTTCTAACTATTAATATAACATTAGCTAGTGTCATTAACACGAGATAACTAATTAACAAGAATACATGGTTACCTTCTCTTCCCACTGACATTTTTTTTTAAATCTCGGTGTCAAGACGAATGACTTTTAATATTCTAACTGTTGGAGGCAACTAAAATATAAATCTCTTTTTATAACACCTGGGATATAATTGGAATTATCTTTAACTTCGCATGTCCATAAATTTTTAATTATTTGGTCTGAATACTTAATGAATATTGCTATTCATTTTTTTTTCAATTGATATAACACGATGGGTCTATTGTGTTAAAACAATTTTTTTTACAAAATAAGGAAAATGAATAGCGATTATAAAATAACTGGCTATATGGACATGCCTATAATCCTTTCCTAATAACAAACTTATCCTTAAACCTTGCATCGACCATCATATCACGTGCACCAAAATCTCGAAATTTTCATTCTTCACGAGACAAAATTTTGTTTTCTTTCAAACTGCACAAATCAACACACAGATCCAATACAAATTTTTCAAATCACATAATTTTAAAGAACAGTTGTGATTTTAGAAATTTAGAAATTTCTAGATTTTTGAGGTTCATGAAATTTAAAAAATTTATGTGTTTAAAATAATATGTTAATACTTTTTAATCTGTACTTTTTAAAATAGATTGAGTAACATTTTATCGTTATCGTAGTTGTTAATCCTCTCAAAAAATTGGTGTAATTGAAATTATTCTATATAATTAGCACAACAATTAGTAACTTACTAATAGTAAACAACACGACAGTATACATAGATTAATATTGTAAACTTGGATTGGTCAACCGTTTTGTATACATTTAAAGTTTAATCAATCACCATAGTATTATGAAAAAAAGTTAGTTGGAACTAACTAATGGATGTGATGCTTGATAATTCATATTTAATTTAGCCACACTAACCAATCAATCCTTGGTCTTGATATATATGTGTTTGGTTAAGAAATAGATGTAGTTCTATTATTTTAAATTAATTCTCAATTAACAGCATGAAAATCTTTATGTGCCTAAAATTTAAGTGAAATATTTTCGATGCACATTTAAATTTAATGGAAATGCCCGATAAACTATAAGGTGTTAATAATAAGTAATTGCCTGGGTAAAAAGAGTCAGTTAGAAAGTAGTCGTAGGTTTTCAATCCAATGGATTTTGAAAGTAGTAGACTGAAGAGCAGAGTGAGTGCCAACAATTTTTCCCCAGGCGCCTAAAAGTATACGTATATAAGGTAGTTGTTAGGCATGTGGTAACACACTGGATTACAATGACACATTATTAATTTATACACATTCTACACAACACTTTATCAACACGTATACTTAATTTAAAACGTAAATTTGCATTTATATGTACTACACTGTTTTTTTTCTTTTTGTCTTCTCCTTTTTTTTTAAAAATCTCTCTCGATCATCAACTCCTGTCATCACACTTCTCTCTCACACTCTCTATCTCTGTCTCTCTCACACTCTATCTCTGTCTCTCTCTCTCTCTCTCTCTGTCTGTCTGCCTCTCTCTCTCACTTACTCTCTCTACCTCTTTCTCTCTTTCTCTGTCTGTTTGTCTGTCTGTCTCTCTGTCTGTCTGTCTGTGTCTGTCTGTCTGTCTGTCTGTCTCTCTCTCTCTCTCTCTCTCTCTCTCTCTCTCTCTCTTTCTCTCTCTCTCTCTCAACACTTGAACTTTTCATCGAAAAAAAACATCGATTCCATATCCTTCCCCAACTACCTACCCTTCAATCCCGATACAAAACAATCCGAAAAGCAGCAATCGAACGAATGTAAAGTCGGGAGTGTCCGCCCTATCTTCCACCAGCACTGCCTTCGGTACCGCGGCCAGTAACCAGAGAGTTGAGGGCGCTGGAAATGGGCACATTGATGATGTTGTTAGGCAACAGGCTCTTGCTGAAGAGGAAGCCGTGTTAAATCAGTACAAGGTTGGTTACTCGGTAAATTTAACTTTTATCAAAGATCTTATGCTCGTTTAAAATTACTTAATTTTTTTTTCAATTTTCTGACGTAAGAGTCTTTGTTAATCATAATAATATTTATCTAGCAGGCTAAGGTACAATCACCGACTAATGCAGCCAGTACAAATCCATTCCTCAGTTCTCCAGCTCATGCAGCAGGTCAGCCCATTGTTGATCTATTTGGCAGTGCACCAGCCGCAGATAGCCAGGTATGCTTTGGATACAGTTACTTTGAACATCATATAACAATTGAAAGTATTACTAATTTTTTGTAACTTTTGACAACAGAAAGCTTCAGACGATCTATTGCAATTAGCAGGAAATCCATTTGCAGACATGTTTGGAGCATCACAAGCAGCTCCAGCCCAAACAGCTCCAGTACAAAACAATATGTGGATGACTAATGGTAAGTACTAGTAGTCGTAGAAAGATGGTAGTAATTATTATTACTTTATTTTATTC
The DNA here is from genome assembly GCF_024137745.1 of Phymastichus coffea. NCBI lineage: Eukaryota > Metazoa > Arthropoda > Insecta > Hymenoptera > Eulophidae > Phymastichus > Phymastichus coffea. The sequence goes on from NW_026707193.1 coordinate 10,641, forward strand.
ATGACATCTCAATTGGTTATCAGATGGATAACGATGTTCCAAACAGAAATTTATATTTTTATCAAAATTATGTAAATATATAAGAAACATCGATATTCAATATAATTTTATTATGATCAATATATCACCGTTTGGTTGTTTTATTTCAGTTTTATCGAGCACACATTTTACTTTTGGTTTTGTAGGTTTCGCCGTGGCACAACCAGCAACTAATAACTTTGTTACAGATAACAACTTCTCATCAGTGTTTGGCAATCAAGACCAACAAACCGGTAAGTAGTCACAGGAATGTCCACAAAGAAGATGCATTTTGCGGTGTGTTGTTTATAAACCCGAATTATCTACTCTTTCTGTCATCTTTTTTTCTTTTTCTTTAACCCTATATACTTGATTTTCGATGTACATGTATACATTAACTCATAGCGTCATACTAGATAAATTAATCTACTGCTCAATCCGCAAAATTGGAACTAACACGAAGGAAATCATTGAAAAATTGCTTGCCTATACATTAACAGATTTTTTTTCATACGTGAGAGTTTTCTCTGATTGAGTACTGTTAGAGTTCATCAGTTAACCAGTCTAGTAAAGTAGGTTCTTGTCTAATGTGAGATTTACGCCCGAGAGAAGCGAGGGTGGAAAGGCATATGAGACGAGAATCTCTTTTCTAAACATGTTAGCTATGATATTTTTCAAATCATGCGGAAAGTGCGAATTTGAGCGTAAGTCTTTTACCGAGCGTGTGGCAAAGTCGTACTTTCCGCACGTCGTATTGAAAAATTAGCACTCTCATGCAGGTACATGCAAAACATGGAGTTTACTATGTGCCCTGTCATAGAAATTTACTTTTATTAATATTTTTAGTGGCGCGTTTAGTTTAGTCCATAGTTTGCCCGTATCTATTTACCCCTTGACTAACATAAATCAATGCACTTTATTCTATTAATTTTAATCTTCGAGAAACTTTTTGCTTTACGTACACTTTAACCTTTCTGCTCTCGATATCAACGGCTGTGTATTTTGATAGACCCTTTGATAATAATATCTTTGCAAGTGATAAAATTAAAGAGCTTCAATAAAGAGACAAGGCGAAAGGTTTCTCAGGAAATTAGCCACGGAACATCATCGACATTGTGGCATCGTGCAGACATAAATACACGCCTTATACAATAAAAGAAGCGTGCACATCTCTGAGTCATTCAGTTTTCAAACTTCAAAATATAAAAATTACTCATCATCAGCCACAAAAAAAGACACACACGCGCGACATAACATTAGCAAAGAGCGAACTACGCCCGAGCGATTAATCATACGTGCACCTATGGTTACACTATTTATGCGCAAGCCGCTGCAGTCCCAGGAGCCCAAGGCATACCGAATCCCTTTGCTTCCGATTTCCCCTCCTCGGCTCCCCAAGCCGCCGAGCAGCAGCAGCCACAAGATATGCAACAGCATCAGCAAGAAGATTTATTCAGTAATCAGAAGGCAATGGATCTGTTTCGCGATAGTTCGACAGCACCATGTGTTGATCAGCAGCTTGTTGGAGATACGAGTACTGCGACACCACCATTCAGACCACCACCACCAGCATCGCCAGCGAAAAGCGCCTTCGACGATCTTAACGATAGTATACGTATGGCATTGGGTGGTTCACCCTCAAGACCACCACCTATGGCGCAACAACAGCAGCCTGCTGCCAATGCTACTGCATTTGGAATGTTTGATCAACAAGGGATGACGACGGCGACGATGCAGCAGCAACCTGGTGGACAAGTACCTGGCTACGGGGTTGCCCCCTCCCAACAAGCCCAACTCCCCATGGGATACGGATCCCCGGCTAAGCAGCCCTTGCCAGGTGATGGGACTATCCGCTAAAAAAAAGAAACGACCATACGTCACGCTTATGTACCTTGCCTCTTTTATTTTATTTGATTTCCTTTTTACGTTTTCATAAGAGAGTTTTGTTTTGTCGTTTTGTTTAATTATCAGCGATTTCTCCTTGGTTTTCTCTTTGTAAGCCTTTTAGCGATGTGTGCAACAATTGTCAGTCAGAGATTCTTTAGTGGACGGTTGCATACGCGCAAATGAATATATCGTCGCATGTGCTGTCTCTACAATCAGATAACCGGTTTATCATTTTTTTATCCCTTCTTCAATGATTAAACTCTTACTCTGAATGTATCATATAATGATTCTATTATTGAATGAGTGAAAAAATTATTTCTAATCTAAATGCATTTAATTTAGATATTCATAAGACCTCTTTCAAACTTGAATTCGTTTTTTGTTTTGCACTCACTGAACACTTTGTTGTTCTTCAATTTAATCGACGTATATTCTGTATCTTTGCTCCTTGTTGTCGTTACTTTATTTGATTGTACCTTTCGTTATGTTCATTTAAGAATGTAATTTAATTGCAGTTATTGTACCTAATTCGATATTATTTTTCAGTAAGTTATTTCGATTCACTAGTTTTTAATTTGGTGAACCAAACTAAATACGAAATAAGTAATATCTCGATCGTCAAAATCGTATAGATGCAAGCGTATAAAATCTTGCACTGTGGTGACGAATTTGAAATTCAGAACAACAATCAGCAAATTTGTTTATATTTATTACTTTCAGAGATAGTGGCATTTTATTTGATACATTTGACCATCATGATTTTCTCTCATAACGTTACTAATTATGATTTTCAATCAAAAAATGTAAACATATTTCATTTGATTTTGGTAAATGCTTTGTACTTTATACAGGTGTTTAAAGAACAAATATAAGTAGTTTATAATCAATCGCTAATACGTATAAAAAATGTTGTAGTCGCTTCGCAACGACGCATACTATAAAATATAATCTATTTTTTCAAAGCAATGTTGTTTTAAGTACATTTTGCTATTGAATGTTAATTTTCATAATTATATATACAAAAAACATGAGAGTCCCATACTATGAAAAAAGTTCAAAATGCCACATGTGCGTATATCAGTCCCTCCCGTACTCATAATTGATGACACAGTCGTGGATGCCGTGACATCTTTAAAACTTACTCACACATTCTGAACACTCTGGTACGTGTAACTAAAAGAGAACTAAAGAAATGCTTATGTTTTCTATCACAAAACACACAAACTAAAACCATAAAACATCGACTAACTGTGCATGTACCTTGTGGACATTGACAGCTTCGTTTTTCTTAATTTGCATGGCTATTCTTTTTTTAATTTTGGGTTACACTTACGGCTTGTTTTTTGTTCTTGTTCTCTTTCCTATTTTCTTTTTCCACAACACTTTTTTTGGTTCTGCACAACACTTCACCAACCACGCTTAGGTTTTGACGGTCTGGGTCCCACTCTCACCCCGGTGAGCTTCGAATCTGCAGCTAGTCACGTTTCAGCAGCTGCCGGACAACCGGCTGGCCAACAATCAACTCCAGGCAAGGTGCTAACCGGTGATCTTGATAGCAGTTTGGCTAGTTTGGCGCAGAATCTCAGCATCAACAAGAGTGCTCAGCAACAAGTCAAGTTAGTAGTGACAGATACCTTTTAGTTTTTTAGTTTCATGTACATAATAATGCAGATGTGAGTTTGTCTGACTATACTAGGATTTTGTATACTCAAAACAGTTTGCATAAATTTACATTTTTTATGATTACAAAAACTCTCTTGAATTGTATGAATTGAACAAGTAATTGGTTCGGTATGTTATAGTCTAACATTTCTATATTTATAGTTATTGGTATAATTAAATAAAAAATACTTTACTTTATTACTTAAATTAATCAAGTTATTAGTTATATCCAATGGTTTATTGAAATTTCTCCATTAGCAATTATAATCAACTGAATACATACGAAAAGTCCAATCCGTTCCACAAACACACAGCATCTGCATATGCAGAAATCTTCATTATTTAATAAACGTATAAAAGCAATGAACAGCATTATACAATAACGCACGTACATGATTCTTTTAGAGGCGTACAATGGAACTCGCCAAAGAACACGGCCAAGGCAGGCGGAACGGCCGGATGGACGCCCCAGCCTATGGCCGCGACAACGGGTGCCGGCTATCGACCGATGGTGAGTGCGCTTTTTCTTTTTGGGCCAGGCACTAGGAGCAACAGCAACAGCAGCAGCTCGCGCCTTAATCCGCAACTGCGTTCCACGCTTCACCGGCGATGCAGACCTACATACATTTTGTCCCTTATATATATCCTTTCGTGAAGCACGTTTTATTATTTACTTGTTCTTCTTCCTCATTATATACATATACCTATAGCTGTTGTTAGAGATGCACTCCACCGATACGCGTAGTTAAAATTTGTTATTCGATACAGTCTTTATACACGAACATCTAGTCCGATACATATCCTAGAATGGCAAGCTTTATTTGATAGATTCGGATGAGTCGAATACACGAATATACATAGTTAGCAAGTTTACCAGTTTATTTTGCATAAATTAGCAAAGTGATGCATGCATAGCATATCGGCATGTTACCGGCTGTTGCAGGGCCAAGGAATGACGCAACTTCCCCCGAGCACAATGGTCTTCCCCCCTCAGCCTGCGCCGCTGGTGAGTTTAGCTTCTCGAGGCACAGAAACGTTTTCAAATTCTTTTTATTATAATGCATACCTGGTAAGCCAATCAATCTCTGTGTGCTAGCTATATTATATACACTATTTCTCTTTCTCTCTCTCTTTCTCTCTCTCTTTCTCTCTCTCTTTCTCTCTCTCTAACTAACTCTACTCTACGGCTCTGTGAGATGACGAATCTGTAAACTAACAGATAATAACCACCAGGAAACTGCACTATCTTATTAATCCATTATTTTTAAATGTTCGTTTCGCTGCTCGATTCTGCAAACGTATATTTAATATCTTTTTGATATGCTAAGCTTTCACAATTATTACTATAATCTTGTTCATTGAAGTTGATGATATTTGTAAGATAGGTTACAAACTTCGTATTGTGTTTAAATGGTCGATCTAAAAATATGAAAAATATCAAAGCGAATTTGTCTTTCCAAGGGGAAAGATAAATCGATTTGAGATTTACTTATTATTGCACAAATCTTTGGCTTTTACAAGTGTGCTTCATTTTTTTTCATTCCTGCCTCTCACATGTAGGCTAGTTGTTCATCTGTTCATGTAGTATTAGTTTATTTATAGGAAAAATATCAAGCTTGTGCGAAAAATTGTGCTATAAGAAATATTCAACATAAAAAATTTAAAACTTGTATGTAGAAATATAAACTTACGAAATTGCCAAGAATTTCTCAAAAATAATAACGTAATTTGATTTGGTTTACACTGCAATTATAAGCAATTGTCAATAAAAATATTAACTTGTCAATAGAACAACATAGCGTTAAAATTGAATAAAGACCACGCGATCTAAAAATATGATTTCAATAAAAAAATGCAAAGAATATAAAGAGTGAAAAGTATGAAAAGAAATCGAAAGAAATTAAATAAAAGGCAAAGGTGGTGACGGTTGGTGATGTGTTTATATAAACAGGGTATGCAAGGCATGCCGATGGGTATGCAACCTGGCATGCAGCAAGTGAGACCGATGATGCAAGGTGGCCAGGCGCCAGCTGGTATGATGCCACAAGCGCAACCTACCACCGGTGCTGCTGTCTCAATTCAACAGCAGCCACCGGCGCAACCATCCCAGGCCAATCAGGTTCAGCTTGACCCCTTCGGTGCACTCTGAGCTACCTAGGTACTGACACGATCTGTCATCTCTAGAGTGCTTTTTGCTTCTTTTGAGTCTCTCCAGGGTTATCAAATATTGCCAAGCCATGTGAGAAATTACGAGTTTTCAACTTCAAACGTTCAATTCGTTCACTGTAAACAATGACAAATTTATCAATTGTTATTAACTATTATTCACTAACAAAGTAACTACTTGTCAGCATGTATATATTTTGAACTTTCGTAACAAAGATTATAAGTATTTAACACGTAACGCTGTAACTTCCTCCAAATTAATTTTGTATAAATCCTAAGCACTGCTTTTTACAAACACTTATTATTTACTTCAAACAATAACGTTGTACAATAATATTCATCCCAGATAAAGAAAATGCAAAACACGATTTTTCTTTCTTTCTGAGAATAATTATATTACGTATTAAGTACATTTTGTGAAATGCTCAGTGTGTTTCTTCTTGATTGCAGGATTGCAATTGGAAGTAAAAGGACGTAAAGAAGCACCAACACTTGTAAATACTGTGTAATAATGCCTATACAATTACCGAGATGCGTGCAAACAAACAAAAAACAAGCAGAGAAAATATGCAACACCCTGACTTCTCTAACTTTATCTTCGTTCGTCGTTCTCCCTTCTCGACTTTTCGCTTATACGCCCGTTCAACACGCCATAGCGAGACCAACCATGTCTTGTTTCTCTTCGCTACATTCTAATTATGGATACTGCTACACATGAATATGAACCGCTTGCAGGCGAGAAGGGCTCAAAGAACAATATCATCAGGATGAGATGCTTATCAGATTTATGCGCAGATGGAGTACGAATGATTATTGTAATAAAACGAATATACATTGCATGGTCCTATGTTTAATCAATTAAGATTATGTGTCGCAAGTGACTGCTGATTACTATTATATTCTTATTTTTTGCGAAGGATATAAAAGAAAATGTAGGGAAAAACACTGCTGTATTACGTTTCGAGATGTACATTTTCATTTATGTTTCTTTGATTATTATCATCATTATTATTATGATTAGCTATCAGCATCCATAATATAATTATTATTACAACGGTTGCTATAATTATTGTGCGATGTACGGGTGAGAGAGATACGTTAAACGAGATATTCTTTTTAAAGTATTAAGTACAATGTAATAATCTTTAAAATGTTAGCTTATAAATAATTACAAATGCGTATATAAAATACAGAATTTTAGAGTCAAGTAAGATAGACAAAATGAAAATGATGTTGAGGAGAACAAAAATTAAAGATAAAAGTTAGTGTGTGGTTTCCCCCTCTCCTCGTTAACTGTTCTTTCATCGTACTGTTTCGGTATGTCTTAATTAGGTAGTTAATTACACCACATTATAAGCGATTTAGAAATTATACCGATACTCATATGTACGTATGTAGAAAGTTGAGTCACATTTTTTGACATGGTTCCGTAAATTTATATACTGGAATTAGGTACTAACATCGGTGAATTGATTTTGACTATTATTTTGCATGAGCATTTGTTTTCTCTTATGTCGTGCTGGAGTATATAAATATTTTGGAACACTGCTTTATTAAGTTGCGTTGTATAAAAAACTCGATCAAAAAATTAAGTTTGTCTTGTTTTAGCAATCAAGTATCACTTTCAAGATATTTTATATTTTGTTTAATCTTTTATTTGTAAATGAAGTATTTACAATTTGATTTGTTAAAATGTCATTTGACTTTTTTCATAAACGATACTTTTATTAACTTAAATTAAGACGTAAATTATGAAATGTTAATGGTTGATGCGTACTTGAAATTTATAGATTTTGAAAGTATCAGTAAGTTCAGTTGGGTTGGGTTTTTTTATCAAATCATTATAAAATTTTGTGATCTGATGTTTTCAAAATACAGTATGATTAAATGATAATAGTTCAAATCAAATAAATTTTGTGAATTAAATTTGTGTGTTGAGTTTGTTGATTCAATTTTCTTTTAAAAAATAAAAAAATTAAGTTAAACGACAAAAACAAAGTAGCTTTTCTTTTTAGGTTTTGTTATTTTTAACAAAATGTTATAAATCGCGGAAAGAAAATTTTTTTCTTATATCTGTACTAGCAATTAATGTTTGAAAATATTTTTATACTTATACTTTATATACATATACATATACATATGTGTATGTGTGTATGTGTGTGTATAGAAACACACACACAAAAAAACACATACGCATTGAATACCATTCGAGATTGGACATTTTGTTGAAAAATCAGACGTATCATCAACGTGTATCTTATCAAAAAATTTAACAAAGATAGCTAATAGCCCATGCCTATTATTATTGAAGCGATATTAAGTATTTGTAAAAATCATCTTTTATCAGTAGAGTGCAATTTGAATGTTTAATTTATATGTGTATACGGATGCAACTTTGCGAGCATTTAAAAAAGTGAATAAGGGTTTTCTCAAGTGTAATAATTAATTATTGTATATTGAAAAATGAATGTAAGAGTAAAATAGAGATACATTTTACTTTTACAAGGTATATATACTTATTAAAATTTATTTGCTCATTATTTGTGCTTCTTTTCTTTATCCTTTTTTATCGTTAAATTTTTCTAATTAGCTACAATTATCCGTTGTTATCACAATGACTTCCTCGGCTCTAAGATAAATACTTCCCACATGTTTGCACATAGTTACTGTAATCATCAAAATCGAGTAGATAGATCAACTATTATTAAATGTGCGAAAAAAGAAAATCAAGAATGTTTGTTGCGACATTAAATAATATCAATTTAGAAGCGTAGAATTTCTGAGAAAGAAAAGAAAAATAGCATATGAGTATGAAAATGTAATGTATATTTTAAAGATATATGTAAGTATATTGCTTGAAGCGACAATGTTATGAGCTAAGTACCATGCAGAAATCTAAGCTTATATAAGTTGATATATTCATTCTGGAAAAATATATTAAGCAATACTAATTTTGTTTTGCAATAAAAACGAAAACTGTTCAAATTTTGAGGAATGTTGATTGATAAATATTTTGAATAGCGATTTATGAACTTCACAATATATTTAAAAATAAAAATTATCATGTTGTTTATATTGAAATGATTCTATTATTATTACACTCCTACTACATAAAAATAAAAAGATTAATATAGTCAATTCAAATTTTTGTAACATTAATATTTATAAGATATCCTGATGAGAATTTTTATATTTAAAAAGTTTTTTTGCGCGATCAATACTAAATGAATAATTATGTACATAAAAGAAAATCTTTATTTTCAGAATATTTAGCATTCTACATTCCTATCGTAATTAAATATTGTTAAGATTTCCGAATTTGCAATAGTAAAATTGGTTCATATGCGGCTATCTCAAAATTTGAATATCTATGTATGTATGTGTATATATATATATATATATATATATATATATATATATATATGATATATATATATGATATATATATGATATAT
>NW_026707194.1:0-19676 GCF_024137745.1 Phymastichus coffea
GCAAACACCGAAAAATAATCAATTCAAACAGAGAACTTTCCATGAAACCTAGAAACTAGAATACAAGCACCATCAACTATGTCATATTGCACCGCTTAAAATAGTAATCTAAACATGGAAAAACTTAAATAACAATTCGCGAATCTTATTTACATTAAATGCACCGACACTATTACGATTCATTTTTGTACACGTTTGTCCGATACCTGCTCTATAAAGTATTTTATATTTCATTCAAGTTGCTAGTATAGCTATTATTACAGTTTTATATCGATCATATGCCATCGATGATTGTCATAACTTAATCTTACATTATATAATATTAACACTCATACTTACACACAATGCATGCCATGCCATAATTTCCATGTGTCAACTAAATAATCTTTTACGATCTTACATTACACATTTTTAAGTAATTTGAATGTCCTTCGAGATGATTTGCTGCATCATGCGATTTCGTGTTTATGATTGCGACGGGGGAGAGGGAGGGGAAAAATAACAGACGGTATTTCTCCGGTCTCGCACTGTCGCCAGCGGCGCGCAGTCAGCCGAGACAACGTGTGCAGCTTTATTTTTATTAAGTTGGGCGCCAGCTACCGTGCTCTCGCGTTAGGAGAGCGTGGTAGCGCTGCAACGTTGGCTTGATCTCGGCTCGGTGGTCCTGCTGGTCGCTGTGAGGTCGGGTGGTTACCCGTTGCCTCCCTCCTCGTCGCCGTCGGTGTTCTTGCGCGCGCGGCCGGCTATCACCTGTGAAGAATGAAGCGGGGGCGCGAAGTCCTGGGCGACGATTCGGTCGAATCTAGATCGTATCGAGTGAAGGGGGAAGAAGGGGGGCAACGGGTGGTTTTCAAGGCCACCCACGGCTGCGGCTCGTTCGGCTAGCTAGAAGATTCGGAGCATGGCGGCTCTTAACCCAGAAGCGGGTACATCGAGGGGGGGCGTCGCAGGGGCGCCCCGGTTGACGGCTAGTGGTTCAGGGGATGATAGCTCCTTCCCTGGACTGGTGGCGTAGTGGCTGCGACGGTGGCTATCGGCTAGGTGATGATCAGGGCAGTCGCGTACGCGCTTACTAATCTCAAACCGATCGCGAAAGCTACGGGGGATGGGGCGATCAAGTGGGTATAGTCAATAATAAATCAGGCTTAAGGGTAACTCAAGTTTATTAATCGAAAGAATTTCCCAGGTCAGCCCAGCGATCTACCCGTTGCTATGGTCAGCCTGGTTTAGGTTACTGGGGACGCGAGTGGCGTACTACGGCGCGAAGTCGGCTTAGACAAACAATCATTCGGTTGAATACTTCAGACTTCGGATATGATTCGAATACGTAACGTCGGTTTGTTTATTCGCGGCGGAAATTCCAGCCCGTTCGAAACAATTGCTCTCAGGAATTCGGTCGGTCGCGCGAAGGTTAGCTACTGTTCGCGGTGTTGACGGTACTTATAGCGATGCTCGCGAACAAAATAAAGGCGACGATGTATCTGAACTTTGCCGGTCGGATGAAGGTCTAACACGACTCGTATAACGTTTAGGTCGACTCGGAAAGGAATTCAAAGACGCGCACTAAGGAAAACTCGTTTCACGGATGATAGCAACACGGCGACTCGCAAAACTATACCCGAAAGGTCAGTGGCGAAAACATATACAGCAACGGCAACGGGCGCGCGAAGGTCATACGGGATCCCGCGCGCGAACATTCGGCGGTCATGCGACGATTTCAGGTGTGGGACAAAGAAGCGGCGTAATAAAGGAGAGGCTCGGAGACAACGACAAACGTTTTCGATCACAAGGCGTAATGCGCGCGAAGGTCATGCGGCACTTCCGTTCGGTAACTACGCGACAACTCCGTCATGCGGCCAACGATAGTATGACGACTTGATAGCGGATTTTCAGAGGTCGGCAATGGAGGCGCGTTAACGTATTATCCCGAACGCGCGAGGGTCGTACGGCACTCCCGGGACGCGACGGTCAGCAATGTGCGGCAAACTCACGATTATCGGTCATGCACATAAAATCGGTAGTAAGGGAAGGGTACTTACTCTTGTTGATTCCTTCGGCCGATTACTACTCTGTTTGTTATCGTTATTCTGTTATCGTTATTCTGTTATCGTTATTCTGTTATCGTTATTCTGTTATCGTTATTCTATTATCGTTATTCTCCTCACTATTTCCTCTGTTGTTTTCGCTTTCGCTATTCTCTATTATGCCTATTCCTTTCACTATTTTCTTTTATGCCTATTTCTTTCACTATTTTCTTTATGCCTATTTCTTTCACTATCTCTTTTATGCCTACTTCTTTCACTATCTCTTTTGCCTACTTCTTTCACTATCTCTTTTGCCTACTTCTTTCACTTTTCTCTATTGTGCCTATTCTTCTCACTGGGTGCCGCGCAACGGCGAGGCTCGGCGGACTGATCTCCGTCGAGGCTTAATGGTCACTGGCGCGCCGTTTTTCGGCGACGCGCCGCTTCTCCTAGCTTACTTCCCCTTCGTTGTTGCCGATTGGCTAGCTTATTGCTAAGCCAGGTCTCAGCGCCGTCTATATTAATGTTTTTTACCCGCGCAATTTATTTATTGGTCGGTCCTTCGCGCCTAATTTGCCTACTGGTCGCGAAGATAGCGTCGGTTTTCCCTCATTAGTTCGACCACCCCTAAGCTGATAACGATTGGTCGGTCAACTAGCGTCGCTTGTCTATCCTCTTCTATCTACCGCTCGTTGGTCTTACCGATTCCCCTCGCTCGTTTCCGATCGGTCTAGCATCGGCGGTCTCGCTCGCTCTCACGCGCTCGATCGCTCCTACTTCTAGTCTAGCTATGCCTGCATAACTAACGGGGGCTTGCGATCAGCTGATCGCGGCTGGAGACTTTAGGGGCTTCTAGCTCCCCGGGGGATTGTCGGATCGGGTCGTGAGTGCGCGAGAGGTTGTACGCGAGCGTAAGGGTCGTGCGAATCGGTCAGGGGGACTTATAGAGGTCATAGTTCGCGAGGTCCGGGAGTGCGTGGGCGGGTGTATGGCAATAGACGCTTGGCCGCGCGTTTCTAGTGGGAGCGGGGCTAGCATAAGGCAGCGTGATTTTCGAGTGATGACACATCATCACATGATACTTTCGCGAATTTGCGCGATTATACATACCTTTTTCGATACTCTCATCGTTTGGATCTACAAGCAAATACGTATTATGCCCTAAATCTTGGATAACTTATAAAGACTAAACTTGCATAACTTAGAAGAGACATCTGGAAGAGTAATTAACATTTTGATCTGTGGATGAGTTTCAATAGTTCATTTTATTTTCTCACTCATCTCAGATTGAGTCAAACTCTTTGTTAATAAATCATAAATAGTATAACCGTACGCTTTGCTGTTTCTTCTAAAAAATCTGTATTCTTTGCCTATTTGGAAGAGAACAGACCCTATAGACCAGGTATTTTACTAGCAAGTTCTCCGATGAAAAAAGCCACCATTATATTTTAGTCTAACTTTAATAAACTATAGTAAGAATCTGATGTAATTCTACACGAAGAAGTCAAGTAATTCATATTTTCTCTATTGGCGTTTAGAATCTAGGATTCAAAATGTAATCAAGTAATTCATGTTTTCTTTATTAGCGTTTAGAATAGGAATCTTGGATCTCTTTGAAGTAGTAATACTCCATTAAATTTTGTGGCTCTATAGCTTTTTTGTCTTTTATTACACCTAAATATATGATTAGCTCAAGGCCATTGAATGGTGCTGACGTAATGCACGAAAAGCTTAACATAGAGGTAATTCTTCTGTTTTAGTATTGTTTTTACCTTCATTCCAGTGTATATCTATCTACTATCCAGGTGAAAATAGATCTAGAGCAATTATTGACTTTGGTTAAGCTAGATGAGATATTGGTTATAGTGTCTTGAGAGGGGTATGGAACATCCAAAATAGATTTAGTACCCATTAAGTTTTTAACTGTCGAAGTTAATGTTATTCGAAACAATATTCACTATTGGATAATTTCGATTTACATAAGACTCTCATCATCAAATGAGAGTAAATAAAAGTTATTTTTCAAAATCCAGTGTGATATTGTCGGATATTGGTTTTTCCTCTAAACTCATTATCATCCATAGAAAACAAACCTTTAGGTAAAAATGTCTAATAAGCCAAACTGTTTACTAAAACGTTAATTTTTTCATAACTATTTTGGACCGTCCAAAACAGTTGTTATTAAGAGTATGAATTTATACTTAAAAGATTAAACTGTTTATATTCAACATAGACACTTCAACATAGACATGTTCAACATAAAACATAGATCACGCACATAAATTAATGAAACTTTTATAAAAAATGAACATTATAATAATTACATTTACTGGAAAAGATGATTTGCCGATCTCTCCTCCACGTCTGTAACATTTCCGAATTATCTGAAATATATTCTTACTAAAATATATTCAACTTGTGAATAGATTACCATTCATCAACGTCAAACAAAAGTACTGATAATTTAAAAACCAATAAATCCCGTCTACAATATAGCTCAAATATTATTCAGCAGGGAATCGTAATTGTACTAGGCATGTAGCTCTTCGTATTTCAATGAACACAATTTTTGCGGCGATGGAGTTAAAAGGCTTAGTCATATTATTTCTTTATCCTTCGATAGTAGAGAATCATTGATTTTTGATTTGCGATGTACTTCTATCAAATCTATTTTATACGTAAAGTTCATTTTATTATTAATTAGTCGTCAAAAGTACATGAATTAATTATCATTTTTAATTTTTAAGAACGAAAATTTTGTACGAAAAAAGAATGTGTTAATAATACTATCAATTTTGAAACTTTATTCTCTAGCGATATTTAGGTTATATTACAAAGGGTTATTAGATTATATTATAGAAAGAAATTTTTCAATTCATATATAACTACATGTTAATGTTTACAAATGAACGATATAATATTTTTTATAGTGAACATTATAACTATAATAATTGAACCAAGTATTTTAGAAGGAAACATTGCATGATATATGATAAAACACGAATAACTGATAAGTTCGAGTGTCATAGTATACAAATTCACGTTTAAATCGTTATTATTTTATTATTACTTCAAGAACTACGTTTATTGTAAACGTTGCCGAGATACACTACCTATTTGTACGAATTAGTTTTGGTTCCTTATAGTTATAAGGTTATCTAACATTTAGTTAGATATAGAGATGATATTATTTATTTGAACAAAAATAATATTCTGGTAATAGGTACTAGAGCAATGCAAAAAGTAATGACCAATAATAAAAATTAAGCTTACAATCACTACTACTCTGAAAAATAATCATTGGTATAGTCATCAGTGTTAAAGAATAATTTTCTATTAAACTGAGATAGGTCTACCATATATGGGAAAATATGCGCAAACTTCTGTAACTTTTGGTTAACAATTGGTTTTTTAAAGTAAAAAAGCTTGTTTTCAATACTATGAAAACAGTTTCAAATTAGACTAGCATGTTAGTTTTTTATGATATCTATAGCTATAGCTACCGTACTTTTAAGTTATATGTATCTTTTTTCCAAATAATCCCATGTTGGGTCCATTGTGTGTGTGTGTGTGTGTGTGTGTACGCACAGTGGACCTAACATGGGATTACTTAGAAAAATATATGTTTATGTTTCCCACCATGCTTGACATATATAAATAATTACGATATCAATATTTCTTACATTTGTAGTATTAAAAATATATTCATGACATTATAATTATGTTTAAACGATGACATTGAACAATAAAACAAAAATCGTTCTTTTAACTTTGATAACTGAAAAATGTAAATTTATTACAGATAAATATGAAATTTTCTTTTTAATTACGTAAAAATATTAAAAACTGGAACACAAAAAGCGATATCTTAACATTTATTTCTAATTTATGATTAATTATCAGTAGTTTTGTATAGGGGATACTCAAACAATAAGCATGAGTAACACAAAAACGATTTGAAAACGTTTTTCGGAAAACTTCAAAGCGTTTTCTCATTTTGGTAAAAAAAATGTTTTTAAAATATTCTTAAAACGTGTGATAAGTCTACTCATTTTTTAATTTATAAAGTATGCTAACGTTTGTCAATCTTCTCAAAACGGTTTTTTCAATAAAATTTTTTGCAGCTTGTATATATCGCGAATGTATATAATTCAGAGGTTCGATAACGTTTTGTATTTTTCTTTTAATGCCTGGAGAGGAAACCTTCGAAAAGGTACCAACGATAATGGAACTGTGGGTATAGTGTTAGGTTGATCCGAGAGTCGATCACATTCCTTTACTTCGATCGGTTCTAAGGCTATTGTTACGGACATAATTGACGCCTACATTATCGTATTTTGCGAACAGGGCATGAGTTCGAAAAACAGCTGTATTTAGAAACACACGAACGATTATTAGCCGTCATAAATTGTGTCCGAAACTAGTGCCGGGCTTCCGTCGGTGGCCGACATCTACGCTCCACGTGGTAGATCTTAAGTTGTTGTATTTGTTTTACGAAGTGTCCTTTTCCTTTGTTTGCTCAAAGCGATAAGTAGACGCGAGCGGTTTCAAGTGTCTCCTCATAAAATCGTCATAGAACGGATGCTCGGTAAAGGGATGCAAAGGATGTCCTCTCTGTTGTTCGTAATGCGAAACAAAACTTGTGTAAGCGTGCGACCTAAATCTAATCTTAGGTTGAACTTGTATGTTAAGTCGGTGCGCCCCTTTTTTTGATTCGAAGCGAAAGCGAACGCCTGATGGAGCGCTGGGGATCGGTTTATCGTCGTCAACGCCCATATCTCTCCCTCCGGTTAAGTATTATGGCGATGCAAATTATCGGGGTGACCGGATGGTGGGATCGCTGCAGCTATTGGCGGTACGTCTCCTCCTCGGCTTTGCTCGGCATAACGCGCACGGTCGCTGGTAAGAAGCGACCGGGGCCGTATGCCCCTGCTCGATGATGTTCAATATCCAAGGTCAACCCGAAGCCGCTACGTGAAACCGCGAGCAAGACAAGGAGAGAGAGAGAGAATGAGAGAGAGAGAGCAGCTAAAGCAGGGAAGAGGGAAGCAACGAAAAGAGAGAACGGCTAAGAAATAAGGGTTTGGGCGCATGCGCTCGACCTTTGGGGTCCACGGGGCAACGCCTACAACAAAGCGGATGAGAGTTTCACGAGGAGAGAGCAAGAAAAAGGCGGCGTCGGGCCGAGAGACGTTCTTCTCAAACAGTCTGTAATCTACCTCACTAGCGGGCGTACGACTAACCAGAGTGCTTAAATTCCTTTGCCTCACGATTTGTCAAATTGTTTTGCGTCGCTGCGGCCACTTAATGTGATTACATCCTGTCGATTCGCCTGTTCGAGGTGAGGATAGAGCGAGAATGAATTGAGGCCAACTTTCGAGTGAAATGTTATTAACCAATCAAAAATATACAAATCAAATTACGCAGAAATTACAAACTACTGCGAACGCTCGCCAAACCAACCAAAACTCGAACAGTCCACCCGAGAAACACCGCGGTCAATCTTTCAAAGCTGTACGATCTGAATATGCGTGCCAAACAAAAAATGCGACCTTCTTCGTTAAGCGTCGAAGTGACCTGTCTACATGTCATCCAAGCCGATGAGTCCGGTTTTCCTCCTCTCTCGTTTTCCGCATCCCCTCTCAAAGGGCCCAAAGGCAGGGGGCGTCACTTTTTTAGCTTTTCCGCCAATGGCGCGGAGTCACTCCCCCGTTGCACTATACAGCGTCAGTTGGTCTCGATGGCGTTCAACGTGCTCCGTAGGCTGCTCATAGTGCTCATGCAACTTTCGCCCGCGACTTCGAAACTATACAGGTCCGATGACAATAAAGTGTGTGCCTTTTTTTTTGCCGATCGAGAAATCCTCCTTCTCGGCGCGCGATGAACGAAAAGTGACTTTTTCTCATCGGACTCGGGCACACTTCTATGAAAACGCTCGCAACTGCCGACCCAGTGTCAAATTTTATCGCATCATTTTTTATGGTCGCGCACTTCTTTGACAGTTCTCGCTTTCCTTTACATCTAAATTTACAATAGTTCGCTGCTTATATCTACTAATCGCACGTTTTTGTTCTTTCGTTCGAAGAGGCCAGCGAAGATCGTGACCATCTGATGCACATAAGCGCATGCTCAATCAATTAGATCACGTTAAAATGAAGACGTGGTCTATCTAATTACATTACACGGTCAATAATATGTGTACTCGGATCAACTCAACACTACCCATACATCCATCGTCATGGATATCTTTTCGAAAGTTTCCTCTCCTATAGGATAAGAAAAGTACAAGCGTTATCGAAAACATGAATTATATACATTCAAGATGTATACAGGCTACAAAAAATTTTAATGAAAAAACCGTTTTGAAAATGTTTTACGAACGTTTGGATTTTAGGCTGCAAAAAATTTTACTGAAAGCCTCGTTTTGAAAACGTTTTACAAATGTTACTATACTCTCAAAATTGAAAAGATAGGTGGACTTATCCGACTTTTTTTTACCAAAATAAAGCGTTTTCAAGTCCTTTTGTTATTCGGGAAAAGTATTTGAGCCGGCTTTGACTTTTCTATACGTATTTCTAGAAAATTTATGATGTATACTTTAAAAAGAATTAAAAAAATGAATTTACGATGTATTGTAATTATATGGTTAGATATGTTTAGATATATTGGACTAGATTAAATGGCATATATTTTTCACAGGAAAATTCGAGGAAAGATTTGTAAAATTCGGTTATCGAGGCATAAAATAGTTGCTATAAAACGGATTTTGCTTTCAGGAATGTTTAAATCACTGCAATAATTATTACTGGCTGATAACGCAAACATAATTCCATAATGCCGTACCGCTGTAGCATGTATGATTTCAAATTCCGCACATATTTTCATCTAGTTTAAAATTTTTTAAAAATTCAAAAATACTAATTCTAGTGTTCTTGAAAAGGTGTATCAGGCACTTAAAAAGATTTGCCGTTTAAACCTGCAGTATCTATATTTTTATCATTTGATATTAGCTTATCATTAAACGCAATTTCAATGAAAATTGTTAGGTTTATCATATTCTTTTCAATGGAAGGCAGGATAGTGTGAAAAAAGGGTTCGGGTTGAATTTTATTTTTCTCATAATCTTTTATCTAGTTTCACGAAATATTATAAAAATCAAATGAAATTTCTTAGAACTTGAATATTTTATTATGAAAATCGAAACCGATATTCAATGCAAATATATATATAACAAACAAACAAAAACACAAATAATAAAAAATTATTTTCAATGTCTGAACTTTTTGCTTTATCAGATGTATTTTGTTTTCATTATTATAGCTTGTAATACGTCGTCTATAATATTAAAACGTAAAAATCATTTCTAGAATAATAGTAAAAATATATTTTTTATTTTCTAACCATCACTTTTTATTTAATTACATATTTCTATTTTTTCAGTATTCCTTTAATGTGGTTTCTTCGAGAAATGAAAAAAAATCCAGAGCTGGCCAAACGAATATCAAGAGGTATAAATGCTAAAAGTGAAGAAGAAAGTCCGAGAAATCTTTCAACTGCAGAACTCATTAAGTCTGAACAAAGAATTTCCTTTTTTTAACGTTGATCAGTCATTCCAAAGACCGTTGTTTCATAAGTATTTTGTTATTGTAAATTTATCAATTATAACATGTTACTCTGAAGAAGTCACATATAATGAATCATTAAGTCTTCTGCATTATTCTGGAAATGGATTAAACGTAGAAAACTGAACAACAAATCGTTAGATAAAAAATTGAATACAAAATTAAACAGTTTTTAAAACGAACTTGACGCAAATTTAGATCATTAAATTTTTATTGAAAAAAATAAAATGCCAGTCTACTTTTTCTTGTTGAAAAAACTACACCAAAGCTTATTTCATCAGTATGTCAATAAACCAAGAAACAACGTAAAATACTTACTAATAATATTATATAATATGTACTATATAATACGAGGATATACGAAATTACGTGTATATTCGTTTATATTGGAATGTAATATACGTTAACGGTGTAGTCATAACCTGCATGCCGTATATGAAAAAATGTTTAATTTCGTTCTTAACAATTTTGTTAGTAAACCTTCATTTTATTTACTATAATAATAAAATTGTTATAATCTGATAAAATTTGTTACATTTATTTTACCTGCAAATCAATGTATTATCTTTGTTACGAATCATTATATATACTTTGACAAATTTTTTAATGTTATATGCATTATTTCTTTTATTTAATACTTACTTGAATTATATTGATAATATCAATAGACACTATCCATTCCGGTCATAAAAAGTAGAGTTTAATATTTCCGATATCTTTATATTTATAAGATGACAGATTTTTTAGTTATTCTTCTAGAAATAACAATTTTATATGAACAGATGGAACAATTAACAAGATACTCAAATGTTATTGTTTCTGATCATGAGTATATTTTGAAACTTCAAATATTATCCAATTTGTTTTTCACGCATTTATAACACTTATGCATCAATGATTTGACAAAATCGCACTAAAAACATTACTTATATTAATAATAATGTATGCCATAACGTGAAAGAGTAAACAACATACAATTTAGGGCAAATCGCATTTTCTCTTTTCAGGTACAGTGCATATGTGTATGCAAGCGCAAATGTATTCTTAAATAGATTTTTTCAATTTATACAAGTATCATCGGAAAATGAGAAACATACTCTACTGTACATTAAGTCTCATACATCGTAAAATATTGCCACAGCGAGATTGCCAATGTAATGAAAAATCTGCATATATGTATAATACAACGTATTTCTAATAAATTCGTAGATCACAATGAGATAGATAGTTTCACCGGCAAGAACGATATTAAATTTTTAATATTTCTTGAATCATTATTGTACGCTGTTTATTTTCACAATACCTTTTATTTTATTATGTTTTTGGAAAATGAAATATATTCCAATGATTGTTTTCCACTTTGCATTAGCAATTATTTTTTAGCATAATCTTTGCATGTTTTGTGCAGAATATGTATCTACAATAAAAAATGAACTCTTTGAATTAATTTTGTAAATTACATTTCGCACATCACGCTGTTGCATTGGGTAGGTGGTTAGCGTCTTATGCTATACATAAATTGAACCTACAAGCAGGTTACGCTTGTTTGTACCAAAAATAGGCTTTATTGCTAAATAAGTAAAATTACGTATAGAAGATATTTTTTTTCTATACTTTAAATAGTTCCACTACATTCATATTTTATAATGGTATTTATCACACGCTTCATAGAACTAAATTCAATTGACGCACACTCGGAAAGTTGGCTTGTTTTATCAGCGTTAGCGTAGCGTGGTTTTCTGCAATTTTTTTTTCAATCGCAATGAAAGGTGACACAGCACTGGCGTTAGTAATATTAAGGGGAATGAATTTCGCTTACACGAACTTTGTTCACGATGCGAGAGTCGACAATATATATGCTACTCCAGGGGAATTTAATGCGCTCATATGTCTTGTGTACACGCGAAACTGGACACTCCCTAATAATTACCCTATAGGCCAATCAATAGAGCAAAAGTAAGCATTTTGGCACATAATTGTTAGCAGGTAACCGATTGTATCTGACGTTTATTGTTACGTTTTAAGTAGATGAAAACGTAAATGTTTTCAACTCGCAATATTTCTTTGGTAATCTTTTATGTATAAAATAAAATATAAAAACAACTGTAGCGATTTATATACTTCAATGAAGAAAAATTGTAGGTAATTGAAAGATTTTAGAAATCAGTTATTGCTCTTTACAATCGAATTATAATAATTTAAATAATGTCAAAAATAAAAAAAAAATAAAAAATTTGTCAGAAAAGTAAAATTTTATAAATTTTTATCTTTGTACATTTACATGAGATTTTTACATGAGTTTACAAAATGTCCTTTAGCTTACCCGTTAAAGAGCCACTGAATTTTTGAAACCTATTAAATTTGCACTTACACCAAAGCTTAAAAATGAGCTTAAATAGCTGAAAATTGCAGCCAAACATTGGGCGAAATCCAGCCAAGTGTAAAAGCCAGCGGTTGAAGGTTGGAATATCAGAGAAGAGAAGTACACGCGTAAATAGTTTTTAATGTTAATTATCTCCAAGAGTATCAAAGCTATTTTGTTAATTTTTCTTTATTTTCAAGATAATTAGATTATAGCAAATTAAATATATAATTAAATTTTGCAGTTATCAATATTAAAGTTTCAATCATGAATTTGTCCTCAAATAACAATTGATTTGTATCACTTTTACCTACAAGTATTTTAAATGACGTTACAAATAATCGTCTAAAATGAAGATACATCAAAGAATATATTTTATTTCAGTTATAAAAATTTACGATGATTTGAATCCGATAGTGATGAATATGAATTATCTCGTCCATTGTGCATTGGTATTTTTTAATAAAAGTAATACTCGAAAAACTAAGAAAACCGTATAATAATTTCAATAGTGTTAATATGAATGAAGAAATAGAGAAAACTGTGTACTAAACAAGTACGTTTTATATGCAAAAAATCATTATCAGTCAAATAGTTACATAATTTTTGATAGCTGTTCAGACAATGAAACTATAACAATAAAATTTGTCAAGAATTTTTGACGAAAATTGCAAAAGTAGTCGGTAAACAGCATTTGTGAAAAAACAAAACTTCTTGTAAATAAAGAACAATTTTGAAGCAATGACAAATATAAAAGTAAATTAATTGAAATCATTTCCTTTATTGAACGAATTATCGAACAATTATCGTTTGATCGAGACGAGAGATAGCTCATTTTATGGGTCTTCCAATTATTTACAACTTTTTTTCATTGGAGTTTATACATCGATGCAGTAGTTGTTTTACAAGCGGAAACTTCGTTTTGTAATTTTCACACACTCTTAAAAAATTAACAAATAAAAATTGCGGGTTGAAAATATATATGTTTTCATTTACTAATAACAATAAAACTCAAAGTATAGTCGGTTACCCGTTAACAATTATATGCCAATAAATCTCTATTGATTGGTCTACTAATGCAGCTATTATTTAATAAACGTACGTGTAGTATAAGATTACTATGTGAGCTGTTATTGTATAAAAATTATTTCCCCTTTTTATGTTAGAATTTAATTAGTTAATATAAAAGAAAATTTAACAGAAATATATTTACCCATATTTAATAAATCTTATAAACAAATAAACCTTTCTTATTATTTGTAACATGTTAATAAAATAAATTGTATAGCTTCAGTTAAGAATATTTATGAATATATGTATAGTCATTTTTTTTAAATGCTATGCGAGTGTCGGGATCAAATATCACTATATCTGATTTTCTATTCTTGATTATTTAAATATATATGGATGTGTGTGTGTGTATTTGCCTCCGCGATTTAAAGCGTGTTTATGAAAATTATTAACAATATCTTATTCTATATTGCAACATGACGTTAACGAATCACGTCCGCAGTACTGTTAAGAACGAGCATCGTGTGATTATATGCAATAATCAAAAAGAAAATTGAAATGCAAATTTCAACAATTATGATTATGCAGATATTTAGCTAACATCGACGTATCTTGTATCGCGTGCATCCCTTTTATCTACATTTACATTTGTATAAATATTATTTTTGAAAAAGGCTGCTTGCATCTCTATTATGATTTTTTTTACGTTACAATTATATTAAGACAAGCATTTTTTAATATATTTGAAAGTATAATAATGTATAAAATATTTGTACACATATCTACGAAATTGACAAAAATAAAAATAAATAATAAACAGGAATCCTATCAGGGTTCGGTCTTAGTAATACCCAAAAATTACTGTATTATAAAAATACCTCAAGTAATGTATACTATTTTGGTATATTATCATATACAAATCACAATTGCATGAATTTAACAGCCTTTTATAAAAATAATTATCACGTTGATAACCATAAATACCAAATATTTACTTGCAAATATAACGTGTTCCTACTTCAAAAATATTCATCAGCGAACAAACAATCACAGGGTATTAATTTCAATGAGTTCATTAGGATCGTAATTAAAACTATCAGTTTCAATTACATATTACCATAAACGACGCAGTTACATAAAAAATTTCATGAATCTTTTCGTTAAGCCACCTTGCCTTCACATAGTTTATACATCAATTTGATGCCAATAGAAATTCATCAAGTTAAATCTTCTTGAGAAACTGTAAAACAAATATTTACCTCAAAGAGATCATAACTATTTTTCTTACGCAGCTGTGTAATTAGTGAGAATGGTAGCGAAGAATTTATGCAAATTAGAAAATTTCATTCTAAGTTTTATGACAAAATTTATGAATCTTTAGACCCACAGCAACAAAAATAATCTTCACATATAAAATTCATTTTATATATTTCCGTTATATTTATTTCACATATTTAAATAACGCCAAAGTTGACTTCAATAAATCTTATCATTTAAATAAGTATTTTACTATAAAGATTTTAACGATCTAGATGCTGAATGAAATCACGTAGAAATTCATGCAAATATGGAATATCTACATATTTTCATATCGAAATGCAACAACAATTTTCTAACTTGCATTCCTTTTTCAACCTTTCGAACTTTTTTGATTGGATTCTTTTGTAAACAAAATGTAGTCGTAAATTTATGTAAGTCATTTTTTTATTATTTAGGCAAGTGATAAGCGATAGTAAATCTTTCACGTATCGCTTATCTGCAATGCACAATAATTATATATTATATAATAATTTCGTCATTGCACATAACAAATACTTTTTCGCATTTTATACTTTTCTGTTTATCCGACCGTGAAAGTACATGGCACACATTCACGAGGTACGAAATCAAATTGCAAATAGACTTATATTTTATATCAAATTAGGCGCTTGTGCTTAAACCGCCTTACTTTCATTTTGACTAAATTGATGAATTTCGCAAAGATAGAACATCAAACGTAATCTCATTTACACTTATTCTTTTCCACTAGTTTTTTGTTTCGTACACTTTAAATATTCTATCCACGCAATCATGTAATTAATTGTTTTTAAATGAGGAGTCTCGATCGGATCGTCGTAGAGGTAAGACGTGTTTACCTACGTGTTCCATCAAGCGAGTGATTACTATAGATATAGAAATACGTTTCTCGTAACAAGTCTCGTGCTAATAAGTGGTTTATAGTATAATTGTGAGTGTGGAAAAGTGCGCTTGCACTTTCCACACTCGATAAGTGTTTGCGATGACCCTTTCTGGAAACAGGAACGGTCTACCCACACAAGAAACAACAAAAAAACCCACAATGTCAACTGATAAAGAAAATTCCTCCAAAGTATTGTACTCTCATGCTCTAGAGTATCCAAAGAAAGACCAAGCCATAGTTACGGATGCGATAGAAGGCCTTCAAATCAAAGATTACGTATTAGCGATAGGTAAGATGGTTGGTCCAAAGAATATTACATTTGCCTCGCGAATCTCGCAAGGTAGAGTTTGTCTATACCTAAGTACGCAAGAACTCGCTGACAAAATTACCGCACCGGGCTCAACTGTAAACATTGGCTCGCACATTCTTCCGCTCAGACTACTAGTATCCAAGGCCAAACGTATTATTCTCTCAAATGTGTGCCCAATCATTCCCCACACAGAAATAGAAAAAAAATTACTTGAATTCGATATTAAACCGTCTTCCAAAATAACTTTCTTAAGAGCCGGCATCAACGAACCCGAATATACTCACATCATGAGCTTCAGAAGACAAATGTACATAAGCCCGAATGATATTGCGAAGCTACCCGAAAGTATGAAGATCGACTACGATGACACAGAGTACTGGATTTATCTCTCAAGCGAAAAACTTACTTGCTTCATCTGTAAAGAAGAGGGACATCTCGCAAGACAATGTAAAAACATAGAGACACAAATATCTCCCTCCCAAGAAGACATAAACACGTCGAACAGTGATCAGAATCAAGCATTCCCCTCACTCCCCTCCACGTCGGACTCCACGTCAACTCATTCTCAAGGCAACTTCACGGAGCTTACAGTGACAAGACATGACGCTACCGGGAGCGGCTTGATGCCCCCTCCAAGCTCCTCTACGGCACACGTAAAACCTCTGATCACTGGAGTCAAACGTCCGCTCAGCATTTCCTCGTCGGAAAATAGCGAACTTACACGAACTCAAGCTACGAACGTAAAAGCTATAACGAAAAATTCGTCGACCGACCAGTCCCCGATTAAGCTCCTCAAGAAAAGAACTACGATAACAGATATAGAAAATCAGCTCTCTTCTGTCAAAGAGCATATCATACAAAGTGCCCATGCCTATCCTCTCACGTATGAGGAACTCAAGCAATTTCTCCTCGAAACCTACGGCAGCAACGACATCCAAGCCATCGCCAAACATCACTCTTCGAACGAGCAAGCGCTTCTCCATATGCTCCAGGATACTCAATCTCGATTAGAAGACAAAACCCTAAAAGCACGAATCAAAAGAATAATCAAGAGGCTAGAAAAACCAATGGACATCGACAGTTCAAATGACGAAATGGAAGAAAATTAAAAAAAAAAAAAAAAAAAAAAAAAAAAAAAAAATGGATATGAACGGAAACGTATCATCTACAATCACAACTCTCAGATTAATCTTTTGGAATGCCCGCAGTATAATGAGAAGAAAGGAAGATCTCCCCGCCTTACTCCAAAATATCGACATTTTTGTGTGCGTAGAAAGCTGGCTCAGTGACAATAAAAGTTTTCAGCTTCCAGGCTTTTTGACTTTTAGAAAAGATAGAAAAGACTCTTCAGGAGGAGGTATTGTGTTACTTATTCGCAAAAATATTGCCTATAGAGAAATCGACAACCTTGTTACTCCGAACGATTCAATCGAATTTTGCGGTCTACGTATAACCAATGTCGAACCTGCGTTTAATCTTTATATATGCTATAGATCCCCCGGTAATACTATGAGCCAACAAGAATGGGATCTACTATTTTCTAACTTTGACCTTAGATGTAACAACATACTCGTAGGAGATTTTAACTCACACCATGAAATTTGGAATTGCAACAAATCTGATTCTAATGGCAAAAATCTTTTAGAATCAATTAAAAAATCGAATTTCTTTATTCACAACACCGACACTATTACACATATTGATACCACTTCCAAATCCAATATTGACCTCATAATAACAAGCAATAAAATTAGAGACATGGTAGAAACACAGGCTCATACTGATACCGTGGGATCCGATCACTACCCGATACATATACAAGTCAATTCCCAAAAAATGACTTACCATCAAAAAAATTTCAAAATCAGATCATCTCGCACCGACTGGCAAAAAGTCAATGAAGAACTTAATGAAGCTTTCTCTGTATTTCTCACTCCAGAGTATAACGATCTTTCTCCCAACGAGAAATATAACTTTTATGTTAAAATCATCTCTGATTCAGTTAAGAAAAATACTCCTATCAAAAAATTTGTTAACATTAAATTCCATCGCAACCCCGTTGCCTGGTGGGATAACGAATGCAAAGAAATCAGAGACTCCAGGAATAAAGCTTTTAAAAAATGGGAGAGAACACAAGACACTACTGATTTTACTGAATTTAAAAGGCTTAGAGCAATCGCGTGTAAAACCTTTAAAAATAAAAAAAGACAAAGCTTTATAAAATTCGCAGAAAGTCTCAATTGTCACACAAACATAAAATATGTTTGGAATACTTCAAAAATCCTTAAAAACAAGTGGGTGAAAGTTACTCCATCTCATATGTCTGAAAACCTGCAAATTGAAAATAAAACGAAGGCTATAAATAAAATATGCCCACCGTGGGTTCCTACCAAACCCGATTATTTCCCAAAGTGTCAGAAGAATAATTTTCTCGAAAGTGAGTTTACTCTCGCCGAACTGAATTTAGCTTTAGACTCACGTAATTTCGACTCCTCTCCAGGCATTGATGGTATCGATTACCACATAATTTATAATCTCCCTTTAAAATACAAACTTCTTCTAGTTGATACTTACAATGAAATGTTCCGACTTAGCCACTTCCCAGAAGACTGGAAAAAATCATATGTTCATTTGATCTCCAAATCGGATGGAATTAACTTTCGCCCCATTTCCCTTACTTCCGCCTTTTGTAAATTATTCGAGAATATCATTAAAAATAAAATGCAGTGGTGGATCGAGCGAGAGAATGTACTACCTAACTCACAATCCGGATTTAGAAAAGGCCAGTCTTGCTCTGACAACTTAACGAATCTCACTATCAAAATACAAGAATCTTTTAAAAAGAACATAAACTTGTACGCTGCTTTTCTTGACGTTAGTGGTGCATTCGACAATGTAAACAGCGACCTACTCATCAAAAAATTAGCGGAGATAGGATGTCCTTACAAGCTTGTAAAGTTTATTAAATTTCTTACTTACGAAAGACATATTTATTCCAGCCTGGAAGATCAATGTTATCTTACATATAAAGGTGTGCCACAAGGAGGAGTTCTAAGTCCTCTTCTTTACTTAATTTACGTCTCCAGTATTGCGAATAAAATACCCAGAACAGTCTCTGCATACCAATTCGCAGACGACATCGCACTCTGCTCGAACAACGTAAATTCCTTACCCAAAACAATCAATTTCATAGACGCCAATCTTTCGCTTCTAGGCTTAGACCTCGCTCCGCATAAAACTGTCTTTATTGTTTTCAATAGAAATGGCATCCTCCCTGGCCAAACTAAACTTGCAATTAACGACGAATGCACCATCAAATCAAGCGAAACGGCAAAATTTCTAGGCGTCATCTTCGATTATTCTCTTTCCTTTAAACAGCAAATAAGTAGCCTCCTAAATAGATGCCATAGGGCCCTAAACATTCTGAGGTATCTACAAGGCATTTGGTGGGGTGGACACCCTAAAGTACTACTGATTTTTTATAAGAGCTTTGTGCGCTCAATAATAGACTATAACAGTTTTGTATATTATCCTACTAGGGAAGAACTGAGTAACAAGCTAGAAAAAATCCAATATGCCGCTATCCGCGCAGCCCTAGGCTTTCGCAAAACTACCCCCACCAATGTCTTACTTGCTGAATCTAAGTTGCCCTCCATTAGGGAAAGAGCTAAATTTTTATGCTATTCGTTTTTATCCAAAATTATAACTAACGAAGATCTATTGGTTCATAAAAACGTTAAGCGATACTACAATAACACCCTTAAAAAATCAAAGAGAAAGCGTAACAGACTGTTCGAGGATTGCATTATAGAACTCTACAAATCGCAAATGCCTCTTATCAAATCTAATATGTACCAAATCTATAAATGCGAATATGCAACTCTGATCACTTCCATGCCGATCGACGTAGAAATAGGCAAAACTCTCAAACGATCGTCTAATCCGACCTTAAAACTGCGAGAACTTAACTCGGATTCTACGATTATTGAAATATTTACTGACGGAAGTAAAGACAGAGAAAATAAATACGCGAGTTCTGCTTGTCATTGCCCGTCTCTAGACATTAGCGTTGTCAGAAGGCTTCATAGATACACGTCTATATACACAGCAGAGATCATTGCCATCAATGACGCCATGGATATGGCCTTAGCGCACAAAGACAAAAATG
>NW_026707195.1:0-2500 GCF_024137745.1 Phymastichus coffea
ATTGACAAGTGACTCGCCGCGCACGACGTTTCAGGCCAGGGACTTGCTGTATTCACAAGTGACTCGCCGCGCACGACGTTTCAGGACAGGGGACTTGCTGGATTTACAAGTGACTCGCCGCACACGACGTTTCAGGCCAGGGACTTGCTGGATTTACAAGTGACTCGCCGCGCACGACGTTTCAGGCCAGGGACTTGCTGGATTTACAAGTGACTCGCCGCGCACGACGTTTCAGGCCAGGGACTTGCTGTATTGACAAGTGACTCGCCGCGCACGACGTTTCAGGCCAGGCACTTGCTCTATTCACAAGTGACTCGCCGCGCACGACGTTTCAGGCCAGGGACTTGCTGGATTTACAAGTGACTCGCCGCGCACGACGTTTCAGGCCAGGGACTTGCTGTATTCACAAGTGACTCGCCGCGCACGACGTTTCAGGCCAGGGACTTGCTGTATTGACAAGTGACTCGCCGCGCACGACGTTTCAGGCCAGGGACTTGCTGTATTGACAAGTGACTCGCCCGCGCACGACGTTTCAGGCCTGGGACTTGCTGTATTCACAAGTGGACTCGCCGCGCACGACGTTTCAGGCCAGGGACTTGCTGTATTGACAAGTGACTCGCCGCGCACGACGTTTCAGGCCAGGGACTTGCTGTATTGACAAGTGACTCGCCGCGCACGACGTTTCAGGCCAGGGACTTGCTGTATTGACAAGTGACTCGCCGCGCACGACGTTTCAGGCCAGGCACTTGATGGATTTACAAGTGACTCGCCGCGCACGACGTTTCAGGCCAGGGACTTGCCAGTTGTACGGAATTCACGCGCATTGCCCCTCATGAACAGAAGAGTGTTAAGTGCAGGCGCATTGCATTTGCTGTTGTGGTCAAGGAGTCCCCCCTCCATCCCTTCTAACAATCCTGTTTGCTCGTTCCAGCCGACTAGATATCGGCCTGCTCCCGAGCGAGTGTACCCACAGCAGCGGTGCGAGCTCGTGGCATTAGCCTACTTCTCACATAATGAGCATTACCACCAACTATTTTTCCATCTGTTATAGGCAATCGAGTCCGCTTTATGGAGGGTCACTAACGCTTTGATATTTCCACAGTTCGTGCTAAACGAGCGCCGGACGCTTGCGTCGACGGAGCTCAGTCCGGAGCGGCGAACCCAGCTGTGCGCCGGTGTTCGCCGTAGCGCCACGTTGTCGGCGTACGGTCGCCGTTTTCCACTGATTTTTGCGCGTTCAAATGAGAAGTTTGTCTGCCGGACAGTAGTTCGACGATAATATATAAGGACGACAGTCGAAATACCGTTAATACATTCGCGCCTATCACCAATCGGAAGGACGTGCTCTATTGCCAGAGCTTTAAGAAGAAAAACTCGGAGTCGACGTTCGCCGCCTATTGACCAGGTCGAGAGAGCCGTCCATCGAGTTCACGCGCATCCCCACCGAAACGTACATGTTCACGCGCATCGCTCTCCTTGGCCACGCATACGCCAGCACATGTTCACGCGCATTGCTTTCGTTGGCCAGGAAAAAAGGAAGCACAAGTCCACGCGCATTGCTTTCCTTGGCCAGCCAAACTCAGCACAAGTCCACGCGCATTGCCTTCCTTGGCCTCGCAAACGCAGCACATGTTCACGCGCATTGCTTTCGTTGGCCAGGAAAAAGGAAGCACAAGTGCACGCGCATTGCTTTCGTTGGCCAGGAAAAAGGAAGCACTAGTGCACGCGCATTGCCTTCCCGGCCAGCCAAACGCAGCACAAGTCCACGCGCATTGCCTCCTTGGCCTCGCAAACGCAGCACATGTTCACGCGCATTGCTTTCGTTGGCCAGGAAAAAGGAAGCACAAGTGCACGCGCATTGCTCTCGTTGGCCAGGCAAAAGGAAGCACAAGTGCACGCGCATTGCTTTTCGTTGGCCAGGAAAAAGGAAGCACTAGTGCACGCGCATTGCTTTCCCGGCCAGCCAAACGCAGCACAAGTCCACGCGCATTGCCTTCCTTGGCCTCGCAAACGCAGCACATGTTCAAGCGCATTGCTCTCGTTGGCCAGGAAAAAGGAAAGCACTAGTGCACGCGCATTGCCTTCCCGGCCAGCCAAACGCAGCACAAGTCCACGCGCATTGCCTTCCTTGGCCTCGCAAACGCAGCACATGTTCAAGCGCATTGCTCTCGTTGGCCAGGAAAAAGGAAGCACTAGTGCACGCGCATTGCTCTCCCGGCCAGCCAAACGCAGCACAAGTCCACGCGCATTGCCTTCCTTGGCCTCGCAAACGCAGCACATGTTCACGCGCATTGCTTTCGTTGGCCAGGAAAAAGGAAGCACAAGTGCACGCGCATTGCTTTCGTTGGCCAGGAAAAAGGAAGCACTAGTGCACGCGCATTGCCTTCCCGGCCAGCCAAACGCAGCACAAGTCCACGCGCATTGCCTTCCTTGGCCTCGCAAACGCAGCACATGTTCACGCGCATTGCTTTCGTTGGCCAGGAAAAAGGAAGCACAAGTG
>NW_026707195.1:12500-19215 GCF_024137745.1 Phymastichus coffea
GACCGTGTCGAACGCCGATCCTTGAAAAGGATCGACGACACGCTTCGCAATGCGACCAAAGTCGTCGAGAGCACAGCAAAGTACGATATAACGTAACTTTGAGGGCAATTATTCGCTATACAATTGCTCGTCGTCGAGCAGTCACAACTAATTCATAGCTGCAACATGCCCACGACGAGTCACGGCGATCTCCGCTGCCCGTATTATACCAGACGGAGACACACCATGGATATTATCGTTCAAATTCAACAGACTCTCGTGTTAATTGAGTAAAATGCTACCCGACGTTAGACAAAAATGCCAAGTCGTCGTGGTCAGCGACATTTCATCGCCATTCGCGTGGAAATGACGTGCAAAAGTTTATTCTCGCTCGGAATCGAGTGAGTCGATGCTCGGTATTTATCGACGATTCAATGAAGAATCGACGAACTCGTAACGCCTACGGCGCCTACCGCATAAGGGCCATTCGGTCAGAGACACCGACCCGCGGTAATGCAGTGGATGACAACGATGGAGAGCATACCCAAGACGATTACATCGACTCGAGCACCTCTCTTACATATACCGAAAGGGCCGCCGAGGCATCGGCGCCGAATGGTCTTGAGCATTGTTTTATATGGGCAAAAACCTCATCGAAAGGGCGGATCCTCCGAAGCTTCTTCGAACATCATTGACGAGGAAATCGCCGGGCACGACGTTTCAGGCCAGGGACTTGCTGTATTGACAAGTGACTCGCCGCGCACGACGTTTCAGGCCAGGCACTTGCTGTATTCACAAGTGACTCGCCGCGCACGACGTTTCAGGCCAGGGACTTGCTGTATTCACAAGTGACTCGCCGCGCACGACGTTTCAGGCCAGGGACTTGCTGTATTGACAAGTGACTCGCCGCGCACGACGTTTCAGGCCAGGCACTTGCTGTATTCACAAGTGACTCGCCGCGCACGACGTTTCAGGCCAGGGACTTGCTGGATTTACAAGTGACTCGCCGCGCACGACGTTTCAGGCCAGGGACTTGCTGTATTGACAAGTGACTCGCCGCGCACGACGTTTCAGGCCTGGGACTTGCTGTATTCACAAGTGACTCGCCGCGCACGACGTTTCAGGCCAGGGACTTGCTGTATTGACAAGTGACTCGCCGCGCACGACGTTTCAGGCCAGGGACTTGCTGTATTGACAAGTGACTCGCCGCGCACGACGTTTCAGGCCAGGGACTTGCTGTATTGACAAGTGACTCGCCGCGCACGACGTTTCAGGCCAGGCACTTGATGGATTTACAAGTGACTCGCCGCGCACGACGTTTCAGGCCAGGGACTTGCTGGATTCACAAGTGACTCGCCGCGCACGACGTTTCAGGCCAGGGACTTGCTGTATTCACAAGTGACTCGCCGCGCACGACGTTTCAGGCCAGGCACTTGCTGTATTCACAAGTGACTCGCCGCGCACGACGTTTCAGGCCAGGGACTTGCTGTATTCACAAGTGACTCGCCGCGCACGACGTTTCAGGCCAGGGACTTGCTGTATTGACAAGTGACTCGCCGCGCACGACGTTTCAGGCCAGGCACTTGCTGTATTCACAAGTGACTCGCCGCGCACGACGTTTCAGGCCAGGGACTTGCTGGATTTACAAGTGACTCGCCGCGCACGACGTTTCAGGCCAGGGACTTGCTGTATTCACAAGTGACTCGCCGCGCACGACGTTTCAGGCCAGGGACTTGCTGTATTGACAAGTGACTCGCCGCGCACGACGTTTCAGGCCTGGGACTTGCTGTATTCACAAGTGACTCGCCGCGCACGACGTTTCAGGCCAGGGACTTGCTGTATTGACAAGTGACTCGCCGCGCACGACGTTTCAGGCCAGGGACTTGCTGTATTGACAAGTGACTCGCCGCGCACGACGTTTCAGGCCAGGGACTTGCTGTATTGACAAGTGACTCGCCGCGCACGACGTTTCAGGCCAGGCACTTGATGGATTTACAAGTGACTCGCCGCGCACGACGTTTCAGGCCAGGGACTTGCTGGATTCACAAGTGACTCGCCGCGCACGACGTTTCAGGCCAGGGACTTGCTGTATTCACAAGTGACTCGCCGCGCACGACGTTTCAGGCCAGGCACTTGCTGTATTCACAAGTGACTCGCCGCGCACGACGTTTCAGGCCAGGCACTTGCTGTATTCACAAGTGACTCGCCGCGCACGACGTTTCAGGCCAGGGACTTGCTGTATTCAGAAGTGACTCGCCGCGCACGACGTTTCAGGCCAGGCACTTGCTGTATTCACAAGTGACTCGCCGCGCACGACGTTTCAGGCCAGGGACTTGCTGGATTTACAAGTGACTCGCCGCGCACGACGTTTCAGGCCAGGGACTTGCTGTATTCACAAGTGACTCGCCGCGCACGACGTTTCAGGCCAGGGACTTGCTGTATTGACAAGTGACTCGCCGCGCACGACGTTTCAGGCCTGGGACTTGCTGTATTCACAAGTGACTCGCCGCGCACGACGTTTCAGGCCAGGGACTTGCTGTATTGACAAGTGACTCGCCGCGCACGACGTTTCAGGCCAGGGACTTGCTGTATTGACAAGTGACTCGCCGCGCACGACGTTTCAGGCCAGGGACTTGCTGTATTGACAAGTGACTCGCCGCGCACGACGTTTCAGGCCAGGCACTTGATGGATTTACAAGTGACTCGCCGCGCACGACGTTTCAGGCCAGGGACTTGCTGGATTCACAAGTGACTCGCCGCGCACGACGTTTCAGGCCAGGGACTTGCTGTATTCACAAGTGACTCGCCGCGCACGACGTTTCAGGCCTGGGACTTGCTGTATTCACAAGTGACTCGCCGCGCACGACGTTTCAGGCCTGGGACTTGCTGTATTCACAAGTGACTCGCCGCGCACGACGTTTCAGGCCAGGGACTTGCTGTATTGACAAGTGACTGGCCGCGCACGACGTTTCAGGACAGGGACTTGCTGGATTTACAAGTGACTCGCCGCGCACGACGTTTCAGGCCAGGGACTTGCTGTATTCACAAGTGACTCGCCGCGCACGACGTTTCAGGCCTGGGACTTGCTGTATTCACAAGTGACTCGCCGCGCACGACGTTTCAGGCCAGGGACTTGCTGGATTCACAAGTGACTCGCCGCGCACGACGTTTCAGGCCAGGGACTTGCTGTATTCACAAGTGACTCGCCGCGCACGACGTTTCAGGCCTGGGACTTGCTGTATTCACAAGTGACTCGCCGCGCACGACGTTTCAGGCCAGGGACTTGCTGTATTGACAAGTGACTCGCCGCGCACGACGTTTCAGGACAGGGACTTGCTGGATTTACAAGTGACTCGCCGCGCACGACGTTTCAGGCCAGGGACTTGCTGTATTCACAAGTGACTCGCCGCGCACGACGTTTCAGGCCTGGGACTTGCTGTATTCACAAGTGACTCGCCGCGCACGACGTTTCAGGCCTGGGACTTGCTGTATTCACAAGTGACTCGCCGCGCACGACGTTTCAGGCCAGGGACTTGCTGTATTGACAAGTGACTGGCCGCGCACGACGTTTCAGGACAGGGACTTGCTGTATTCACAAGTGACTCGCCGCGCACGACGTTTCAGGCCAGGGACTTGCTGTATTCACAAGTGACTCGCCGCGCACGACGTTTCAGGCCTGGGACTTGCTGTATTCACAAGTGACTCGCCGCGCACGACGTTTCAGGCCAGGGACTTGCTGTATTGACAAGTGACTCGCCGCGCACGACGTTTCAGGCCAGGGACTTGCTGTATTCACAAGTGACTCGCCGCGCACGACGTTTCAGGACAGGGACTTGCTGGATTTACAAGTGACTCGCCGCACACGACGTTTCAGGCCAGGGACTTGCTGGATTTACAAGTGACTCGCCGCGCACGACGTTTCAGGCCAGGGACTTGCTGGATTTACAAGTGACTCGCCGCGCACGACGTTTCAGGCCAGGGACTTGCTGTATTGACAAGTGACTCGCCGCGCACGACGTTTCAGGCCAGGCACTTGCTCTATTCACAAGTGACTCGCCGCGCACGACGTTTCAGGCCAGGGACTTGCTGGATTTACAAGTGACTCGCCGCGCACGACGTTTCAGGCCAGGGACTTGCTGTATTCACAAGTGACTCGCCGCGCACGACGTTTCAGGCCAGGGACTTGCTGTATTGACAAGTGACTCGCCGCGCACGACGTTTCAGGCCAGGGACTTGCTGTATTGACAAGTGACTCGCCGCGCACGACGTTTCAGGCCTGGGACTTGCTGTATTCACAAGTGACTCGCCGCGCACGACGTTTCAGGCCAGGGACTTGCTGTATTGACAAGTGACTCGCCGCGCACGACGTTTCAGGCCAGGGACTTGCTGTATTGACAAGTGACTCGCCGCGCACGACGTTTCAGGCCAGGGACTTGCTGTATTGACAAGTGACTCGCCGCGCACGACGTTTCAGGCCAGGCACTTGATGGATTTACAAGTGACTCGCCGCGCACGACGTTTCAGGCCAGGGACTTGCCAGTTGTACGGAATTCACGCGCATTGCCCCTCATGAACAGAAGAGTGTTAAGTGCAGGCGCATTGCATTTGCTGTTGTGGTCAAGGAGTCCCCCCTCCATCCCTTCTAACAATCCTGTTTGCTCGTTCCAGCCGACTAGATATCGGCCTGCTCCCGAGCGAGTGTACCCACAGCAGCGGTGCGAGCTCGTGGCATTAGCCTACTTCTCACATAATGAGCATTACCACCAACTATTTTCCATCTGTTATAGGCAATCGAGTCCGCTTTATGGAGGGTCACTAACGCTTTGATATTTCCACAGTTCGTGCTAAACGAGCGCCGGACGCTGCGTCGACGGAGCTCAGTCCGGAGCGGCGAACCCAGCTGTGCGCCGGTGTTCGCCGTAGCGCCACGTTGTCGGCGTACGGTCGCCGTTTCCACTGATTTTTGCGCGTTCAAATGAGAAGTTTGTCTGCCGGACAGTAGTTCGACGATAATATATAAGGACGACAGTCGAAATACCGTTAATACATTCGCGCCTATCACCAATCGGAAGACGTGCTCTATTGCCAGAGCTTTAAGAAGAAAAACTCGGAGTCGACGTTCGCCGCCTATTGACCAGGTCGAGAGAGCCGTCATCGAGTTCACGCGCATCCCCACCGAAACGTACATGTTCACGCGCATCGCTCTCCTTGGCCACGCATACGCAGCACATGTTCACGCGCATTGCTTTCGTTGGCCAGGAAAAAGGAAGCACAAGTCCACGCGCATTGCTTTCCTTGGCCAGCCAAACTCAGCACAAGTCCACGCGCATTGCCTTCCTTGGCCTCGCAAACGCAGCACATGTTCACGCGCATTGCTTTCGTTGGCCAGGAAAAAGGAAGCACAAGTGCACGCGCATTGCTTTCGTTGGCCAGGAAAAAGGAAGCACTAGTGCACGCGCATTGCCTTCCCGGCCAGCCAAACGCAGCACAAGTCCACGCGCATTGCCTTCCTTGGCCTCGCAAACGCAGCACATGTTCACGCGCATTGCTTTCGTTGGCCAGGAAAAAGGAAGCACAAGTGCACGCGCATTGCTCTCGTTGGCCAGGCAAAAGGAAGCACAAGTGCACGCGCATTGCTTTCGTTGGCCAGGAAAAAGGAAGCACTAGTGCACGCGCATTGCTTTCCCGGCCAGCCAAACGCAGCACAAGTCCACGCGCATTGCCTTCCTTGGCCTCGCAAACGCAGCACATGTTCAAGCGCATTGCTCTCGTTGGCCAGGAAAAAGGAAGCACTAGTGCACGCGCATTGCCTTCCCGGCCAGCCAAACGCAGCACAAGTCCACGCGCATTGCCTTCCTTGGCCTCGCAAACGCAGCACATGTTCAAGCGCATTGCTCTCGTTGGCCAGGAAAAAGGAAGCACTAGTGCACGCGCATTGCTCTCCCGGCCAGCCAAACGCAGCACAAGTCCACGCGCATTGCCTTCCTTGGCCTCGCAAACGCAGCACATGTTCACGCGCATTGCTTTCGTTGGCCAGGAAAAAGGAAGCACAAGTGCACGCGCATTGCTTTCGTTGGCCAGGAAAAAGGAAGCACTA
Organism: Phymastichus coffea; assembly: GCF_024137745.1. Lineage (NCBI taxonomy): Eukaryota > Metazoa > Arthropoda > Insecta > Hymenoptera > Eulophidae > Phymastichus > Phymastichus coffea. The sequence continues at coordinate 18,577 of NW_026707195.1, forward strand.
GTGCACGCGCATTGCTCTCCCGGCCAGCCAAACGCAGCACAAGTCCACGCGCATTGCCTTCCTTGGCCTCGCAAACGCAGCACATGTTCACGCGCATTGCTTTCGTTGGCCAGGAAAAAGGAAGCACAAGTGCACGCGCATTGCTCTCGTTGGCCAGGCAAAAGGAAGCACAAGTGCACGCGCATTGCTTTCGTTGGCCAGGAAAAAGGAAGCACTAGTGCACGCGCATTGCTTTCCCGGCCAGCCAAACGCAGCACAAGTCCACGCGCATTGCCTTCCTTGGCCTCGCAAACGCAGCACATGTTCAAGCGCATTGCTCTCGTTGGCCAGGAAAAAGGAAGCACTAGTGCACGCGCATTGCCTTCCCGGCCAGCCAAACGCAGCACAAGTCCACGCGCATTGCCTTCCTTGGCCTCGCAAACGCAGCACATGTTCACGCGCATTGCTTTCGTTGGCCAGGAAAAAGGAAGCACAAGTGCACGCGCATTGCTCTCGTTGGCCAGGAAAAAGGAAGCACTAGTGCACGCGCATTGCTCTCCCGGCCAGCCAAACGCAGCACAAGTCCACGCGCATTGCCTTCCTTGGCCTCGCAAACGCAGCACATGTTCACGCGCATTGCTTTCGTTGGCCAGGAAAAAG
>NW_026707196.1:0-18266 GCF_024137745.1 Phymastichus coffea
ATGAATTTGATTTAACAGGAAAATCATGCGATTCATCCGTAAATAGCATCTGCCTAACTTAGAATTTTCATTTGAACACGTACGAAATGTTACTCCACCTGAGCAAACTTTGCCGTTAAGACATATACATTTTCTTTCGAACAACACCTCGCTCGCTTGATTGCCATATTGCATTTTTAGAAAGTTATTTTTTTTAGCGCGTTGCAGTCGGTGTGAATCTTTTGAAAGACCCGCGGCTACGGGAAAATCGATGCTTTCAACTTTCGCATTAGCGTAAAACCAAATGGGCTGAGTTGCCAAATGTACGCGTCGAGAAAGATAAACAAAAAACCAAAAAGCCGATGTCCATCTCATAATACTCGTTAATCGGCGAGCTGCTCGTTTGCATAAAGTATTTAAGCTTTTTTCCCTAATAATGAGGAATCGAACGTGCATGCGATCGGTCTAGATCGAGCCGACAAAGCATTACTTGCTGATTTAATTAAGCGAATTCAAAAATGCCTTGTGTTCTTCCAACGTGAAACTGTATAAAAACCTTTAAACTCGCGTTATGCAACCACCAGAAAGTCTTTCGTGCGACATACCATATAGCTTTTACACGAGAATTTCATTTAAGTACCTATAGATTATGTTAATCTTTACGGGTAATGCTAGACGCTCCAACTTATATGCAAAAGCCTTGTATTATTTTTTTCTTTTTTATAAATATTCATGAATACCCAATGAGAATTCGTACACTCGTTCTTTCCTTTTACTTTCCTAATTCCACATAGCGGACCTTTACAATCGAATCGTAAAGCCAAGCAAGGTCGATTCAATGTGAAACGAATGTATTACTAAACAAACTGATGCGTATGATTTAACTGTGAACTGCATGAAAATAAAAGTGACCCCCGAAAAAAAAGACGTACGAGTCAATTAGAGAGACATTTTCTGGTGGTTAAAGAGTCTCGGCAGAAGGAAGCAAATGAAAAAAGGGAGCAGCAGCATTGGTCTATTAATTAACGTAGCTTTCTTTCTTTCTTTCTTTCTTTCTTTCTTTCTTTCTTTCTTTCTTTCCTCTGCCGAGTTCGACAACCCCCCGACTGGTTCTCAGCACGGGGTTGAGTTGACCGCCGACGACGACGACCACTCGTAATGCTTCCCCGGCACACCACGTGGCGTGTCTCGCCCACGCACCTTCTTCCTCTTCTCTCCCTTTGCCGGCGTTCATCCCTTTGCTTTTTTTTTATTTTACTGCGCTTCACGTGAACCTACCGGCTCGCGACCGCGCGCCAGGCATGTGCCGTCGCACGATTAAATTTGTGCCCGCGTAACCCGCGGCTTTTTTTCTCTTGGACGCGTTTACATTTATATCCGAATGGTAATTATCGCTGAACTTTTATTTCTATTTAACTTTGAAATATATGCCTGTAATGTTTCTTACGTGCCGTTGCTACCCAGCAAGTCTAAGAAACATTTTTAAACTTCCTACCAGTACAGTAAGTTATTCACCTATGTATGTAAGTCACGCAAAGTACTACGAATTTTAAATAAGATTATTTTCATACGTCAAGTCAAACGGAAAGCAAGAAGAGTTTAACAAAAAAGAAGGAAATTGAATTTCAGCTAAACAGCAAGAATAAATATTGTATATTTGATAAGTTCAACTTTTACACGTTAATGGGTTAATTTCTTTTGATCCGAAGAATCGATCGATCCGACAGACGCACCATTGAGAGGCAGCGAATGAAAAATATTTGATCGCGAGCAATGTAGGTCGTCCGATTGATCCATCGATCAAATCAAACATACATATGCACGTTGCTCACTGCAAAAATCTTTCCTTTCGTGTTATTTATCTGATAATTAACTAAAGTACTGAACGAAAGCTCCAAGATCGCGTTATACATACGCACTGGCGAATTTAAAATTCAAAGCGAACGAGTGTAACCCCCAAAAAAACTTACGTATTCACGGTATTAGAATTGCAAAAAATGAAGTTTTACGCGAAACCTTGAGAAAAGTTTTACATGTTTTGCGAAGTGGAAAGAAAAAATGGCGTTTAGAGTGATCAGCTTATTTGTTCTCGCGCGAATAAAAACAGCCATTTGGAGTTTATATATAGGTAAAAACGGGCAGTGATGCAAGCGTTTACACCTTGGCGATGATATAAGTAAACAACTCTCGAACGAACGAGCAACACTTTGCCGGTAGAGTGCCAGCCTATCTTTTGGTCGAGGCGATCTTGCATTCTACGGATAAATGCCTGGCTTGTTAAAGAGTTATTTTCATAGCCGATATTCTCGTCAATTTTCTTTTTTTTTTTTCATCGCGCGTGGTGCTTTGTAATTTGTTGAGCCAACAATTCCATTGTGCTAGCCGTGACTAAAGTCGGCGTACAACTTTAAACGAGCTCGTCCGAAGCGAGCAAACAAAAAATAAGGTGGGGGCAGTTTGCGCTTGGTATATCGTCTGTCAAATCGACCTACTCTTGTGTTTACCATCAGGTGCTCGCTCAACTCGTTTTTTGTACGTACGCGTATGTGCGTGTGTTTTCTTCTACCTCGAGCGAAGCTTGACATTCTATCCTCGGCTTGATTCCTCGTGTATTGATTTGTACGTGAAATTGAATTAAAATAGACACATGTATTAAAGGGACATGGCAATGGCACGAATGATTATAACCTTGAACGCGGCTAATCAGCTGAAAATCGAGCGATTCGCAGTATCCAAAGGACATCCGTTATGATTTGAAGTGAAAGCAAGCGGGCACTCGGGAAAGATGCGGCGAGCTAGAGCCCAACTCGGCAAATCTCCGAGCAGAGTTGACGACGCGAGTGCCTTGGGAGGGGTAAGGAGAGAGCGAAGAGAGCTCGCCGAGCGACGACAGCAGCGCCTATAATACGACGAAAAGGGGCGTCGTCGTCGGTCGGCCGTGCCAACACCCTCGCCAGCAGTAGCGTCAGTAGTGGTAGTAGCAGCAGGGCGCGGCTCAATCAATTTAGCCCGGGTCGGGGGTGCGCCGCGCGGCAACAGCCAGCGCGAGAGATTATTAGCTGCCGCTCTCCTTCTCTCTTGCTTTCCGTTCGTCCTGCTGTGCGTTCGGTCGGCGCTGTGGGAAATGCTCGCGCGAATGTCGCCCCCGCGCGCGGGACTTGGGATGGACGGCGCGACGGTGGTATCGAGCAGCCAGCGGCGCGCGCCACAGCAGCGACTCGATAATCTAGCCTCGAGCATTGCGCATGGCTGGATTTCCAGGTGAGTCCATTGTGCACGAGTCGACCCGGGCGATCGTTGCTTTCTCCGAGGGCCGCCCTCTCCGAGCAGTCTCTGCCAGTTGAACGCTGCGTGCTTCTGCTCGCGAGGGCTTGCTTATTTCATGACGTGGCTGCGTGCATCGAGCTTGCAATTAATCGATCGGCACTTGATTTGGAGTCGCCTCGACTGTCCGACGTTCGTTAGTTCTCACTCGGCTCGAATGCGTACAGGGGGTATCCGTTGATAACGCTCACGCTTGAACTTTAAATCTTTCAGGTTCGCAGACAACAATAGAGATGAATGTCAACGAAGCCGAACTATAATTGATCGTTGAGCGACTATTCGATCTATCTGTGCGTATATTTTCGAGCTGAATTCCAAGAAAAATATAGCAGCGCTATTTAAAAAATGACAGTAACGACAGAGCTGAAGGAAATCAAAGAAATGCTGCGCAAGATAATTAGAGACATGACGAAAATAAGAGAAAGCCAGAGGCAGATGAAAGAGGAGATGTACGAAGTCAAAGGCGATCTGCGAAGATTTCGTGATTTATGGAAGAAGGAAAAAGCCGAGATAGAGAACAGGCTGGCAAAGCTCGAGGAGGACAAAGTCAAGAGGGAGCTCGTGCAGAGACTCGTTAGATTCGAGAAAATGGACGAAGCCATCGAACTGAAGGAGAAAAGGTCCATCGGCTTGCCCGGCTCGGAGTCGTCCCTGCGACACAGCGAGCAACTGCAAAAGTGCATCGAGAGTATCGTTAAGAGGGGAAGACAACACGGCAGCACCGTCAATATCGAGTACAAGAAGTTGTGCACCAACGAGAAGAATATGATTCTCAAGGACGGCCAGAGATTGATTAGGCATTTCTTCGGTTCGCGCAAAACTGACCTTTAAAGCGTTCGCCGTTATTGTGGCTTCGATCGCTTCTACTAGTGCACAAAGCTGCCTTATGTAAATATTAACTTATTCAATAAATCATTACGTATGAATAATTGTCATTGCACGCCTGAAAATCATCCATCATTCGGCACACTATCACGCAGGATATCCAATACATGCCGTACGCGCGACGGGCTCAAGAGAGATATTTTTAACGGGAACGAGGAGCAGAAAAATAAGCTCCCGTCGACGGAAGGGCTGAGCAGAGATTTTAATGCTCGTTGCATTTCCTTTTATTACGCGCTGCTAATGGAGAATGGGATTGTTTGTCTAAATTACGAGTGCGAATGATGGAGAAGGGGTCGTTACGACTGTCAATCATCTATACCTTAATCGGCCCTTTGTATACACAAAGAACAGCTGTAACGTAATCGCTCATTTTTTATCTTGCTCTCAATGATGAAGGATTATTTCAGACTTGATGAATGAAGGCGTTGGAGCGTTCTCTTCGTGATACGGGTTCATCACGACTCTACCGAAAATTCATTAGACCGTCGAGTTTCATTTTCACGTTGATATTTTTTCAGAGTAAAGCTCTTAAGGAAAAGTGATAAACAAGCTCGAAACGAAAATAAAAAAAAAAACAAAAAAATGCGTCAACGAAAAACAACGAAGAATGTTAATTCGCAAGGCTCAGCGGAAGCACCTCGCTGCACGAGGGCAAACTGTATGAAAGAAATAGATCGAATTCATTGTCACACGACGCAAGGAAGAAAGAAAAAATAAAACATTTAGCATGTTGGAAATATCCGTGCTGACTCATTACAGCTTGCAAATTTACGATGATCTCCGGAGACCTTTGTCGAATAGTTCTCTCGTCTAAATATACGGCGCATACTCTCTTTCTCTTTCTCTCCCTCTTTCTCTCCCTTCGCTCGTTCGCGCGCAAGCCGTTTCGCATCAATCTCGAGCCTTCTTCTTTTTCTTATGATATCTCGCTTTGCGGTTTTTTCGAGAAATGAGATTCGGTGTCCCCGACGCTTTGCAAAGCGATGATTATTTATCGGTGGTCTTGTGGTCAAATGGAAACTTTGGAGACCGAGTAATAATTTCATTTTCGAAATTGGATCGAAAGGGTATATAGATCCGCGCAGTGCGCGCACGTGTCAAAACAAAACATATTTTTCATTCCTGTTGACGATACGATTCGACTAAAAGTTCAACAGTTGCAATGAGGTGAAATATGCTTTTAAGTAGGTCAAATCGACATCGATACTCTGTGCGTCACATGCTTGATCAAACATCCATGACTCATGCACTTCCATGCGCAGCAGCCGTCGATGGAAATTGGAAAAGCGCTTGGGAAAATGAAAATGTTGCAAGGACAATGGCAACCGAATAGATGTATATGTGTGTTTGCCCGACGCGAGAATGAAAGAGAAGCCCAGCGCTCGCTGCGGAGCAGTGACAGCTGAAAAATTAAAAATAAGCATGGTTGAACCGCAACAGCAGCGGCGGAGATAAATTTTCGATCCGTTAAACTCAATTACGCGAGGAAATCCGGCAAGAAGAGGGACCGAGTACACAAGCGCATATATCGTGGAGTAGTACATTTTTCTTGTCCCTCGCTGTCTCGAGAGTGGATGACGAAGAGAGAAAGAAAGAGAGGGACGAACGCGAAAAGGGTGACAAATTGAATATTTATTCATAAGCCCTTTGAAAGTCTCTGCCAAGAGGCATCGGAGTTCATTTCGATTTTCGGGCAATAGAATTAGCATTGCATTTGTATTTATGGAAAATGGCCGATGCGATACGATCGACCAAGGCGATCGGCCAGACCGATCTCTCTCTCTCTCTCTCTCTCTCTCTGCGCGCAGCACGCATAGACCAAGACCGAGCCATTGTGCGCGGCTGCTCCCGCCGCGCCTTTGTCGCCCGCGTTATGTCGTTCCGTTGATCGCGACGCTTTCCCTCCTCGGCAATTCGCGCCAAAGCACTTTTCTCGATGCCGTGCTGCTCGCCTCGGCCCGCAGAGGCGTCGCTCGCTCTCCGAAGTTCATTTGAATACACAATCGGATACGCAAACTCCGCAACGCGCACGCGATATACTGTTTCGCGCTTTTGTCGCTGCAGCGCCTTCTACCTAACTGCTTATTTTCTTGTTATTTTTCGAATGCGCACTTCTCGTGCGTATGCCCGTGCAACGGCGAGGCGCGCCTCAAATTTTCTCCCAGATCAGAATTGAATCTTCACTAACGAAGCAACTTGCCGGAGGCCGAAACGAAATAAAGGAGGAAACAAGTGTTGGCTCTCATACATAACCGCTCTTATAACTGTCAAAAGTTAATCCCGAGCCGACTCTCTGGCACCTTCGGGGCTCTCGCGGCGCAGCATGCGAAGGTAATTACGTTGCGCGACGAGGAGGGCGGCTCGCACATACGTCCTCCAGCCGCCTGCTCCTCCTCCTCCTCCTCCTCCTCCTCCTTCGCGCGGAGAGAGAAGACGAGCTGGCCGCAAGCGCGACGATCGACGACCGATGCTCGCCTCGCAAGCGACACGTCGTTCGCTGTTTGTCCGCAATGCCGCGGATTTACCGTGGACGATCCATATCGCGCCTCTCTCAAAGAAAAGGCGCCACCGCGATCATCGGGCTCACGTCGCGGCGAGAAGAAAACGAGCCGCGCAATTGACGTCGCCGCTCCGTTCGTATAATCGATGCGCGAGGACAGCGGCGCAATAGCGCTCGTTTCATTAAGAGCGCGTATCGGTATAGTTTTATACGGCTGGATATCTATACTTAGGGCGACGACGGACTGAGTTTTGCATTCGTATGCGCATCGAGTGGACGGTGACTTGGCGCTATCTTTAACTTGCTAATGCCGACTTTTCATCCTCCGTTTTTCTTCGTTCTTTTCCTCTGTATGCTAATCGCTCGAACAGCGCGATCGTCGTCGTCGTCGTCGTCGTCGTCGTCGTCGTCGTCGTCGTCGTCGTCGTTGTCGTCGTCGTAGCGTGGTCGTCGTCATTGCGCCGATTGGCATTCACGCGCGCTGTCGCTTAGACACTACTTTTCGTGTAATTCAGCTGACGACTATTGCAAATCGTGCGACGAATGCGACTGACAATGCGCGATGGAACCAATCTATGTGTTACTGATGAATACAATAGGCGTTTATTTCCGAACACGGGTCGCTCGCGATTAATTCGCGTTCGCACATTTATTAATTAAACGCCTTTTGCTCGCGCTTAAACCGGTAGACGGAATAATTGACTCCATTCTATTTTTTTTTCCTAAGTTTTACATTTTTTTCTCGAATCAAGCTTCTTGAGTGTAACATATGTTCGCTGGCATAAAGTCAATGAAATTCAGCGATGTAAATTAGATAAATAAGTTTATTAGCGGTGAATTTTTTTCTTTGACGCATCGTATTCGTCATTGAAATAAAATATGGACGTAAATAAATTGTTAATAATCGTTTCGGAAATAATTCACGAGATATATCTTTCATATAATGAGCCATTATTAAACTAATATCAGTGTAGCAGTTGTTCAAGTAAACTGTCAAGCATTAATCGATTTACAGGCGTACAGCCATTGAAAACTGAAACTTGGTACCCAAATGATCGTTGCTCGTTGAAAGAAGAATCGAGAACGTCGGTTCCCAACTTTGGGCAATAAATCAATTTTGGCCTCACTTGCTTATCAGAGGCTCTTGTTCGCTTGCGATTTTCGTATAGCGTGCCACGCACTAAACATGCACCCAAGTCTCTTTGCATCGCAAAATCAACCTGCTTTGCAAAGAAAAAAATAAAAAGAGAAGCCATTATACGCATTTTTCTCAAGCTCCGCGAAGTATAAACGTGAAATACGCGCTATTCCCAAACGCGCACGAAGAAAGATAAAAAAAAAAACAGAGCCGTTGACGAGCAAGGAAAGCCATATACGTGGGCTTTTCCCTCATACGCGTAAATATCCAATGGGACATAAAGTTGGAAGGAATGCCACGCAGGGAAAAGGGCTTTTTTTTTCTTGTCGGGAAAAGCCGACCGATGGACTCGGGTCGTAAATTAATCGGAGAAAGAGCGTTTACCCTTTGAGAGGGGTCAGTGTCACGCTCGGCGCGCTTAATATTTGGACTCCGCGGGTTCGTTGACTCCGAGGAGACGGCAGGCGGCGGCGTCGCTCGCTGCTATATATACCGAAGGCGCGCGCAAGTCCGCTCGCGACCGACCGGTTGGTCCACCTTTTCGCCTTCCTTCGTTCCGTAGCGCTCGCCTTTTCTCTCTCTCTCTCTCTCTCTCTCGTTGCGTTTTCGCTCGCACGCGCGCCTCCGCGCCGACGTCTGCTGCCTTGGGCTTTTGATTTTTCGCCTATTCGCCTTACGAGCGTCGACTGCAATTGGTCTCGATTGACGAGCTACTCGACCGAGCGTGAGATATATTGGTCTAATTAGGATTTTTTTTCCTTTGGTTGCACCGGGATACTGTTTTCGCGGCTGCAAAAACGCAAATAAACCATTTAACGCGATTACAGCGTGGATCCTCGTGGCGATCCCGCAACGAGGCGAGCCTTTCAAAGTCGAGCGTTTCGAGCCCCGCGGTGAAGATCCGAACGAAGATTGCTCGTAATTGCAGTCGCGCTCAATTGAATACTCCGCATTTCGCCCATTATTACACGCTCGGTCGGGCATCGAATTCATTTTTCGACGCTTATTCTCGACGAGCAACAAAATGCAAGGTGATACATATTCGAGCGCGCCGAGTCGGGGCATAATCATCGCCAAGTCTAATCGTTGTTTACGAGATGCGCTCTACGCTGGGCATACCCTTGAAGGATATGGCCGGTTTTCGTGGCTTCGGAAGACCGAGACGAGAACGAGCTGCCTCCCGGCTGTGATAACGGTAAACGAGCGCGCCAACAGCTGCCGCAGTTGCCGATTAGCGCACGACAATGTTGCATGTTTTATGGACGATATCGAGACGTAGATTTCTCAATCGTCCACGAATAGATGTTGCTCGAGTGACTTATACGTGCGGCTCGTGTGTCGAAATATTTGTATTTTTATCGCTCTTGTCAACGGAAGATATTCGAGAGCGCAGCTTTCTTCCCCGCAAACCTCATCCACGTTTTCGCGTATTGCGTAAAAACGATTTCGCAAGCTTCGCCATCGTAGCCGCAAACGATATATATATTTTGCACGCGAGTAGTTTTGATTTTGAAAGCTATTATTAGGAGTGAGTCGGGCACGCGCGTGTTCGTCCCACGTGAAAAGCCAAACCTGCGAGACCATTATTTTTTTTTTCTTTCTTTCTCTCGATTTTGCAACCTTCGTTCCAGCGTTGTCCTGCATACCTGCTCCTTCGCCAATTCACAGCAAGGAAACGTAAAGTCGCCCAATCGAAAACGAACAATAATAATAATAATAATAATAATAATAATAATGATAATAATAATAAAAATAATAATAACAATAATAACAATAATAATAATAGGAAGAAGGTTCGTGCATTAAAACCCGCGTCCATTTGAATATGTATAACCAAGCATATATGCGAGGTCGAAGGCCAAGCGAGCCTACATATTCAACGGGTAGCATCACACACGCGTACATACGTTCGCTTCCGCTAGCACGCAGGCACACGCGCGTTGGCGCGCGGACGACGCCGCACGTATATACATCCTGCGAGCGCTCCTCGCGGATTGACTCGTAATGCCGAATCCTTCTCGTCGGCGAGCTCGCGCAGGATCGAGCCGGCGAGGATGAGCCCGACGAAGCCCGCCGTCGTGGTCGATACCGTGGCCTCTCCCGCTGCGCGCCTGATGCCCCCGCCGTGTACGCCAATGCTGCGTCGACGCGCGCGAGCTTCTTCCGCTGTGCGGACATTTGCGGCTCGCACCACCGACTCGCCAGCGCCGGCATCGTCGTTTCCCGACGATCGTACGCCGTGAGATTGCGATTGGGCGTTACGAACGCAGATGGACGGCGGATCCAAACTGATCGAGGAGGGAAAGCCGCGAGCAAGCCAATCGAGACTCGAATCTTCGCAGATGAAGCTACGGGTTTTCAGCTTGAATGGCATGCAGCCTGGGTTCGCCTATCAGTTTGACTTTGGGAACCAAACGTTCCATGGGTCCCGATAAGTCGACGGGAAGATAGGAAAGAAAGGAAAAAAACGAGATAGCGTTGCATATGCGATGCGGTAATTTGTAAATTCAACTCGGAAACTGACGCAGCACCGCGAGGCGCGGCTTGAAAAATAATTTGCTGGTTGGCAAATCGCGAAAGAGAGAGAGAGAGAGAGAGAGAGAGAGAGAGAGAGAGAGAGAGAGAGAGAGAGCAATCGAAAGAAATGGCGCGCGGTCGTGGTAGCTGGAAAAAAACAGCGAGAAATAACGAGAGCGCGATGAGCGAGTCCTCGAACCGCCGCCGGGGGGTTATCGGCGCTCTTCCGCGCACGACGACGCCGATGACGAGGGCGCGCCACGGGTCAGCGCCGCCGGCCGCGTAAACAGCCGCGGCTATCTCTATCTCCGCGAGCTTTTTTGCTCTCTCGACGAGCCGTGTAAAGCGCGGCGCGCAACGTCACCGCATCGACCGGCGGGCGGCCGCTTCGCTGCTCTCCTTCCTCCGCGCTCGCTTTTCGAAAGTCCGCGCGCCCGCGCGCGATTACAATCGACCGCGTATCGCCGGCCCGTAACTGCGCCGACGAATGTATACCGAGTGAAATTGCGTGTCGGCCAACGCGAGAATCATTAATCTGCGCGCGCGAGAGGGAGAAAAATTGGCTTTCGAAAGTTTTTAATCGAGAAGCGCACGATAACGGCAAACGCGAAACGAGAACGAAATATAGCTCTCGCTCGCACCTTCGACATTTTCATTACTCTCGCTCGACGCGAGCGCCGCCGGGATCGAGGGATTAATTAAGCCGGCGAAACCATCGCGCTAAATCACTCGAGCGTATCGCTGAAATTTATGAAAGCGTCGCTGTCGATCTTGGACGTCGAAAAATCGACGCTCTCTTTATTTCTTTCCTCTTGCCGGCGCCTGGTTTTCCACGGCCGAAGCGGCGCGGGGGTGTAACGTTCGTTAACGCGAGCGGATCGAGAAAGAACAACGAGAACGTCCCTGCCTTTTTTTTCCATCGAGAGCTCGGAGAACGACACGAGATCGGGCCGCCATTTTGCTGGAGAGCTTGCGATGTCGGTCCATCGGCAGAGAGGGGGATGCTGTGGCTGGGGGGCGTGGGTAGACGTCATCCCCTGCAACTTTTGCGCGCACGCTCGGGCTTCTCCTTCACCACACCTACTCTTGCGCCACGGTGCTTCGGGAGTCCCTGCACGGAAATGTCTCCTCTCCTCGGTTCTATTTCCTCGTCGTTTAACGCGCCTACGCTACTACAAGATTTTCATTTAATTAAAAGAAAAATAAAAGAGACAACTGCTCGCACTGGCATTCGAATCGGGGATTAATGATGTGTACCGCCCCGACATAAAAATCGCATTAACGATATTAAACACGCCTCGGCTACGTGCAGTCGGCTCGAAAAGAGACACCAAAACGAACAGTTAGAGAAAATAAGAAGAAGAAGAAGAAGAAGAAGAAGCAAAAAAAGACAATTGTGCAAATAACTGCACACAATCCCATTAAGCCTCGCGCTCGTCTCCTATATACAGTCGCCCGCAAGCTCATTAAATCCGACCAACTAGACTAGTTAGTCTTCAGTGCGCGACTCGCTCGTAAAAAGCCCAATGCAAAGTCTTTTGGCCGTACTGCAATTTGCAGCCCTTCTCTCCGGCGAGGCACGGAGAGGGGTGAGCGCGAAACGAGGCTACACGCACGCAGACAACAGGCGAAAGACGAGCCCGCGCGAATTTCAATTTTTAATCGCGTTAAGGCATAAAGTCGCGTGTGCGCTCCGACGGGAGCGCTCATTAATTAACTTTATTTTAGCGGGACATGCGATTCGGTATACGTCATGCGCGAGATCGATCGCGCGCGCACGCGCGCTGGCTTTTGCTTCCTTCGTCGTCGCGCGAGTAGCCTAATTTGCCGCAGCTGCGTTGTGTCGCTCGAATGCGGGGAGGCAGGTGAAATATCGAGACGCGCGGCGTGCTCTCGGGGTGGCTGGGCTCTCTTTCTCCTTTCGCTGTCACGGCTAATTGCCTTCGCTTACCAAGTTCTGTTGACGATGGGACACTCGACGAAACGTTTGATTAATTACCGGTACCTTCCGAGCAAATCAGTGAATTGGGACGAACCGTATCGACAATTCCACGACCAAAATTGAAAGAAGTCGCCAGAATTACAATATATAATTATGTCTCTTCGATCGTGAATAAAATTTAACAATTTTGGGCAAAAACGTATGAATTCGCGGCTCTCTCTCGCCATAATCGACAGCTGTTATCTCTGCGCGCCATCGAAAAAATTTTCCCCCAGTGAAATTCAATGTAAGAACGCGCGCAAAAGAGAGAAACGCGCGACGACGCGCCATGCGAGAGGAATTGGGATGAGTGCGCGCTCGAGGCGAGGCGAGGAGGCGACGAGGAGAGAGAGAGAGAGAGAGAGAGAGAGAGAGAGAGAGAGAGAGAAACCGGCTGAGCAGGGTGCGGTCTTCCCCGGAATCGATATGTACAACGCGATGACGACCACGACGACGAGGCAAAGCCAACTCGACTCCGATCCCCCTTTTCTCGCGACCAGACTCTCGTTCTATATTCGTCTATAAGCTTCTACATCTTGGAGCTGACGATACCAATGCCTACCGCGCTTTTCTTTCCGATAATTGAAAATTCATCGCTCGTGCCCTGACTTCCGTGTTGAGCATTCGTCTTCTTTTCATGGAAGTTATGTTTGCCCTTCTAAGCTTCTTCACGGGCCTTTTCGTTGGCGCACACTTTACTGGTGGGCTTTCAAACTGAATTAATATCCGTCGCGAGATGTACTTTTTTCTTTACACTTGAATATGAAAGATTGCAGCAATTTTATTACTATTGGCTGCGCATAATACGTTACACTAAATTATACGAATACACGAATTAAAATTATTCAAAGAGCAACAATTAAATAGCTCGGAATGAGATTTTTCAAAATAAAGCTTGACGAAGAAACGAAAGAGAAAACGAATACGCTTCCAAAACGAGCCTATGAAGAATTCCCATCGCGTCGCAAAGGATATCTCTGAATAATATAACTGGAATACGGTTTCACGATTAAACTACTTTCCAAAATCGATGGGACCGAGAATATCGAACACGCATGAGGATTCTTGCTGGAAACATCTCGGCTTTCTCTTACTTACAATTTGATGTTCCGAAATTCTCAGATGATTCTGAAAAAATGATGCACCTTTTTTTAATTAGTTCGTTTTTGAAACGTTTCGTTGGCAGAAGCTTTCACTTTTATCACTCTTTGACAATCAGTATTTACACATTAATAATGATCATATATGAAAGCAATTCAGTTGCAGTGAAAGAGTTATCTTGAATAATTATAAATTAGTTGATCCTGGTGTGTATTTTGTATACACACTCGAATTCTTATTACTATACAAATTTATAATATTAAACTTGACGAGACATGAAAAATAAAATCTTTGAAAAAACTAAAAAGGTAAAAATGAACTTGAAAATCATGAGGTTTGTTCTTAGTAATTAAATCTCTATTTTAAGCACTTTTTTGTACAAATACATTTTTACAAATTCATTCAATCTAAATATAAACACCGTAGGGAGTTTATACAAAAGTCCATTTCATATATGAAAACTAGATTTAGCAAGTGCTGTCACCTTTCAGAAAATACTGAAAATGGCTTTCATGATAAATCAAGAAACGTAATATAAACATTATAAAAGATTACAAACGAATCTATAAACAATTACAAATGTATTAATTACATAAATTATATGAATTGTATTTAAAAGAATCAAATTAAAAATTTGAATTATTACAAAAAGAAAGGTAAATCAACGTAATTCAATTCAAGGCAATTTGTTTAATTTTTGCTGAATAAGCGCAAACTGTCTCTTAATTTCAAAAGCAATAACACCCAATGCCATTCCTGCGTTCAAGCTATCAATCTTATTATCTAAAGGAACATTGACTCTGATTCCTTTGTATTCTGCTACTAAGTTGTAAGAATCTTTGCTTATACCGTGTGTTTCACCACCAACAATTAAAATTATATTTCGTTGTGTATAATCTACAGCATAGTATGGAACCAAAGGAAAATCAGGTTTTATAAATGAAATTTGTCTACTTTTATGCTTATTATTAGTTCTCTGTGATTTTGTTCTTTCATCATCATTTTCTATGTCTTTACCAATGATTTCTTCAAAATCTTCTTCAGATTCTGTTGGATCCTCATCAAAGTTATTAGTGCTATTGTCAGCTACAAAAACGTTAACTTGGTCTTTTATCAATGATTTTATATCAGGCCAATCTATTGGTCCATGAATAGGTATTCTGAAATGTGCTCCTGCTGCACTCCGCAAAACTTTACTATCCCAAAAATCAACGCAACCTGTAAAATGGTGTAAATTAGTATTTCAATATTTCATGATCAATATCAAAATTAAAGATGCCATTTACATAGCTAAAAAAACAAACCTTTTGTTAACACTACTTTATCACATCCAACTCCAGCAGCTGCTCTCAGTATTGAACCCATATTCCCAGGATCTCGAATATTATCACAAATAATTGTAATAGGTAAACAATTTTCAGCTTTGGATTTTGGCTTAGGTTTATCAAATATTCCTGTGAATTTATAAAAGTAGTAGAAGTATTTATTGAGATCTTGAAACATTAAAGAAACTAAGTTTGTTAAACTTACCCATGACACCAGGTGATGTAGTCAAAGTTGAATACATTTGAATCGATTGATATGGCACTTTGTAACATTTTATGTTGTCTAAAGGAATATCAATTTTCTTTACGTCCTCCCATCTGCTAAAAATAATAAATTCAGGATGTAGACCAGCTTCTACAGCATCTTTGATAAAACGAACTCCTTCTACAAGTATTTGATCTTGCTTCTTTCTTCCTTTTTTAGTTTTCAGATTCATTATAAGAGAGCTATATTTTTGAAATAATATTTGTATACTTTAAACTGCAAATACTCATTATTTATGAAGTCACAGATTATAATACTTACGAAACTATTTTATCATTTTCATCTAGTTTTGTGTAAATCACCTTCTTATCTCTAATCATACCTTCCTCTTGGATATGTTGGTTACTTTTCTTTTTACTTTGAGACTTCTTTACTTTAGCTTTCTTCAAGTCAACTTTTTGAGAGTCAGTCTGAAATTGTTCATCATCCAAGTCATCTGAACTTTCAAATTCATTGTAGCCTCCATCTTTGCTTCTAGGAATGTTTACTTCCTCTAAATGAGCAAATTCTTTTTGATAATCTTGAGCTTTTTGTCTTATCGAGCGGGATTTTATTTTCTTTGGTTGCTTTGGAGCAATATTATTTACATTGACGTCAAAAAGTTCATCTTCGTTAACAATAGTTGCATGTCTAGGATGAAATCTACTGTAACCTCTCGTCTGAATGTTTAAAAGTGTTTCGCGGCTGACAGCATGAGTTATGCCACGCAAATTCCTCACAGTTAGTTGAAAACTTTTGAACATTTTTTTATAGTCAAGGATGAATGAATAAGTCCCTGAATTAATATTAATAATGAATTAATATTAATTCATTAATATTAATTAAATTGCTCTTTCCAAACATCCATTTAGGTTAGATTATTAAGAATGTGAATCGATTGATAGGTATGTTAGTTTCGTACCTACCGTACACTTGATGAATTTAACATCAGTATTATTCTCAATTAGCGATATTTACGAGAATCACATATTATTCACACAGTTCTAAGAATGAATTCTTTTACATGTATTGAAAACGTTCACTTCAAAATATACAAACTTACAATTGCCGACCGCATGTGCTTATACCACGTGACAAATCGGCATCCGCTCGTAACTCGCGCGTAAAATTTAATCGTTTTAAATAGTGATATTTTGAAGTTTCCTTAAGAACGTGATAAAATTTGTCCTAAATACGGATATCGTCATAAAACTGTTTTTATTCTAAAGTACATCAAATAGGTTTCAAATAATCCAAATTTTCTTTATTTCAAAAAAATCTCAATCACAGTCCCCACGAAGTAACGGTTTGCATGACATCTTACTTTTTGAAAAATTTTAGTTTGTCACGCTTTTCTGAGCGTTGCCGTGATCGAAAATCATCTTAGGAGAGCTTATTTAAGAAAATATTTAAATATTTAAAGAGCTTATTTAAAAAAACGAAGACGTTTAAATCTGTTTATCTTTTATTTGAAAACCAGATTTTCCAAAATGAGAAATTTCTTTTTCTAATAAAATTTGAAAATTCGAAATATGAAAAGATAATTTTTTTGAAAAATGACTCCGACCAGTCCAAAGCACAAATTCCAGCGCGATGGAAAGCTATATTATAAATAAAATATATACAAATGGTACAATATAGGATGATATATAAAACATATTGCAGCGGAGTACTAAATGGAAAAAGTTTCATAACGATATGATTATAATAGGCTACATTTTACACCACCGCCATTAAGAAAAATTTAAAAATCGTTATTAGACCTCCGCTAGTCACTTTAATTTGTGTTGAATTTTTTACACTATGCTTATTTAAGTTAATTATAAATATAATTTAACGATATTGATGGCCTTTATTAAAAACTATTTTAATCTTCATAAATACACTATAGCGAAATTCCAAATGTATAATAATTGCAGCAGATGCATTGAATTAAATGTAAGTAATTCATGTATAATAATTGATATACAGTGAATTACTCAAGTACTTTATTTATTAATAATTTTTCGGAGGAGTTGCATAAAATTGAAAGAAAACTTCATATTGTGTTTTTTACCAGCTATATTTAAGCTTTTTATTCAAATTTGTTATTTATCTTATTCAAAATAAACTGTAAAATGTCATTATAGCAATTTAGGTCATAAAATGAAAATATCAAGCTGAATAGCAAAGATGAATATTTGTAGCGCTTCATATATATTCATCAAAGGAATAGTTCTTTTTTCTTGCCAGATACTCTTAGAAAGATATTTTAAGAGCGGAATAGGGTGAGTGCACCAGTGCCTGACCACCTAGTATACGAATTTTAACTTTATAATTAATCAATTTCTATAATTTAAGAAAATAATTAGTTTGATACTACTGTATAGATTCTTTTAGAACCATTTGAACTTGTTTTGTTACATAAAAATATCAAATCTATTTATATTTAACACATTTTTTTTATTTAACACATTGTAAAAGTGGTCGGGTACTGGTACGTCAACCTTTTTCATTCAGACCATTAACCGACCATGAAACAAACGCAAATAATTGGACTTCTTTTTCTTTTCTTCGGTCGTATAAACTATCAAACCTGTGCTGCAGTATACGTTGAAAAAATATTGATATTACTTTTTTTCCTTTGGTATTTCAAAACATTATACAGCTTTAATGATCCCGTAGTTGACACATTGATTGCTATGATCGTCGGGAATCGGTACACTTATCTTATATCTATTCATGCATCAGTTGTGCATATTTTATTTGAGTTAATTATTTATTTTTATACATTTCTTATCAGACCCAATTCATACTCGCGCGGAATATAAATTGTGAAATATCGTCTGCAACAACTGCACTCGCATAGTCTATGGAAAATAACATAACCTTGTTCAGGTGATCAGCGGCTAAACGAATGTATCACGGAACAGTTTCCGTGGTTTAAGAATAAAACATTAGAAATCATATATAAACTCTGAAAAGATAGTTTATGAATAGCTTAGAATATCCTATTTGAAAGCCATTAACATGTTTTCTCGAACAATATTGTCTTGTCTTTGTCAAACAGGTGACTGATTCAATGTAAACTTTCAACTCTAGGAGAAACTAATTTAATTGTTTAGTTTTATTAATATATTTGAATGTTATTAGGTAATCCATCATGCACCAATCCTCTTGGAATTTCTGTACAAATGGCTGGACTTAGATATTTTCCTCCTCCACCAGTTTATGGTAAGTACCAATAGATGTGTTGTCAAAAAGTGTAACATTTTGTATTTTTATTTTTATTT
>NW_026707197.1:0-18108 GCF_024137745.1 Phymastichus coffea
GTACATTTTGTTTTATTGCTTCAAAATTATATATTTCTGATTCAAGTTGAACATCGTATGGTCTTTCTTGATCTATCCATTCGTATTTATGTGAGGCTTCTAACTTTTTCTCGTTCGCGGAAAAATTTTGACACACTTCTTCATAAGATAAGGCTACTGCATCAGCGAATCTAGAAGTTCCATCAGCTTCTACGTCAATATTATCATCATCGGGTACCCACATAACTTCATGATCATTTTCATCTTCATCACTATGATCATTGTTTTCTATAATACTGCTATCAACACTGGCATTCCTCATCGACTTACGTTTCGGCATGATTTTGCCAGTTTTATGAAACTTCTTTTAGAGTCCAACTCTGATAAATATTTATCTTGAAAAAATACTCGGTGAATAGTAAAGCTCGCCAATTATCCTGAAAAGGACTATTGGAGAGACAGCCGAAGAAAAGAGTGAATATGCTCTAACTATCTTAAAAAAGACCGTTATAAAATACACACTTTACAATACTCGAGAAGACAAAGGATTTATCCAACTGTAGCGACAAAGAATCCAGAAAAAAATATAGTAATTAGATTCGCAATTTTATCAACATTACCTGATTTTGGTACTACCGACGCCATATTAGATCCGCTATTTTGTAAAATTGAAAACGGACATTAGCATTGTATTCAGCGATATCGAAAACATAGGAATTGAGTACCCATTCACTGGTGCTTATCATTTTGGTATTAACGACACGATATTGGATCCGCCATTTTTAAAAATTGAAATTAAAATTTAAAATCGGATTTTATTTAGAAAATTTTAGATTTCCCCGCTTGTCAACATGTTGCTGGCCGCCATCTTGGAAAAATGTTCCAGGAAAATTCGTAATGCCTAGGTTTATCAAAGAACTAACATTTTCAATGTAAATCTACATTTTCATCCTGATTCTATAAATTTCAGCAACTAATTTCTGAAAGAAAAATTCTAATGTATACTAAATTTTCATCAACATTCAAGACGCCATTTTATAATTTTCCGTGAAAAATATGCTAATTCTGACTGCAGATTCGTAAAGAGCGGGAAATTTTACAATAAAAAAGTGACTTCTAGTATACATTTTCGATTATTTTGAGGTTTTCCTCGGTCAAAAACAAATCGACTATAAAATGGCGCCTTGGGAAGAAATGGGTTAAGCTATATTATGGTCCGGGTGAAAAGAAAAGTGAGGAACCGACCGTCAATGAACTTCGCGAGCCTCGCGAAGAAGGACCATTGGAGGCGAACGATTCTGCGAAAGCGTGCGAAAATCCAGGCGGGGATTTATCAAGCGAGATGATTGTTCTAACAGCCCCCACTGCCGTAGATAACAATCTCACCGAGGCGTCGGATTTACCAGTATCTGCCCCAACCAAGAGAGGTCGACGTCGACCTCGGAATGTTCCAGAGACGGTTAACGGTCAGACAAAAGGTGACAACTCTCCCTTAAAGGAATCTAGAGGGAGAGGTAGGCCTCGAAAGTCCGTGCCCGTCGTACAAAGGACGGTTGGGCCGATGATCTCGAATAAGAAACGAGAAGGGAGCGGTAACCGAGAAGGGTCAGGGCGTTTACACGAGAAATAGCGAGAGAACGCGTAACTCGGTGGGATCCGGGGTTTAATGGGATTTCTCTTCACGCAGGGAGTTTAGTCCAACATTTTTTGTTTGGGATATTACAGATAGACCGGCGAATCGTCGTGAAGTAAGAGACCTTCAAGGTGGGCACTCAGATGCTTTTACACTTGCAGCTAGGACCTGATTCAACGCAGGTAATTCAGGATCTGCGTAGCTTCGCCAGGGTTCAGTTGGAGGGGGTCACCCGAAGGGAGAGCCACCATTGATCGGTAGCAGACGTTCTCCGGGATGGCACATGAGTCACCCCGAAGAAAGCTTCCTGGGACGCCTCGACCCAGACAGACCAACCACTGGGGTGACCAACTTCCAGCGCTACACGAAGAAGGCTACACACTGGCGCTACCCAAAACATCGAGCGCCAAGTGTAGCCAAGATATGATGTAGGCCCTGGAGGGCAAACAATAAAGTAGCCCTAAATAAATGAGAAAAGCTATTAATCATTTGGTTCCTTTCCTCCCTTTCTTTCAAGTTCCTGATGACGGCAGATCGCGAGTTTGCGTCCTACCCGGGTAGTCAGGACTTGGAGGGAGCTGCAACGGTAGTTGATTAGATTAATCGATCCGTTCGCGATTCGGTTATACTCGCGACGCTAAAGCGAACCACTAAGAGAGAGAGAGAGAGAGAGAGAGAGAGGGCGCGCGAGAATTCAAAAGTTTCAGTTAAGCCTCAGCTGTTACTTGTGTAACACCGCCAAATATATTTCACTGTGTTTCACCGTTGTTAATAAAAAGTTTTCCTGGGATTTGTGATACGTATACAATTGTTAGCGAGTAAGTAATCAAAAGCAGCAGCATCATAGTAGTAAGAGAGCAGCAGAATTGGTTAGAACAACAATTGTTTGTGAGCGAGGCAGCGCAGCTTGTTCCCGCAGGGAGCACCTTTGAATTTGCTGGATAAACAATTACAGCTGATCACCGTGATTGTACCGCAGCCGTAATTACCCTGCCACGCTCTAACCCCGAACTCCTACACCCGAATTTCATCAATCCTCGAGCTGGTTAACCTGCCACGCTCTAACCACGAGCTCTTAACCCCAATTTCAACAATCCTCGCTCTGGTTACCCTGCCACGCTGTAACCCGTAACACTTGCACCATAATTTCCTCAACCCTCGAGCTTATACCCCAATTTCATCAACCCTTGAGCTGGTTACCCTGCCACGTTGTAACCCGTTACTCCTACATTCCAGTTTCATCAACCCTCGAGCTGGTTACCCTGCCACGCTGTAACCCGTAACTCCTACACCCCAATTTCATTAACCCTCGAGCTGGTTACCCAGCCACGCTCTAACCCCGATCTCCTGCATTCCAATTTTGTGAAATTCGGAACCCAGCTCCCTGTCATTCATAATCCCAATTTCGAAATATTTATAGTATCTTCAAATAAAAGGACATATGCTTATTTTTTATAGAAGATAATGTTTAATTAATTACGTATATTTATGTATAGGTAGGAAATAGCAAATGCAACGACGAAATCATGAAAATTTTTGAAGTTCGAAATAGCTACGGGGAATTTCATTTTTAAATCATTATGTTCAACCAATATTACTACTATCCCTGAGGAAAGTCGATTATTATGTTATTACGAAAAAATTCATTAGACAAACTAATTTTACCATACTAATAGTTTCATGTATGTATTTCGCGAGGCCGTTTTAGCCAGTATAAAAATACTGACATAAGATAATGGTACTCTCATTTTCCACCTTAAACACACTCGAGTATGTGCGTGGCAAAACAAAATCAAACTGTGGCATGACGTGGAAACCACAATCAACGAATGTGGTTCATGTGGTTCAAATAGCAAGATTGGAACTGCAACTGTTTTTTTCTTTAATAGAAACCACAATGAACGAATGTGGTTCATGTGGTTCAAATAGCAAGATTGGAACTACAACTATTTTTTTCCTTGATAGAAACCACAATCAACGAATGCGGTTCATGTGGTTCAAATAGTAAAATTGGAACTGCAACTGTTTTTTTCCTTGATAGAAATCGCAATCGTTGACATATGTGATAAGCCTAGATCTAACAGTGGAGGAACCTCGGGCACCTTGATTTGAAATCGGTTTGTGTGGTGCCAACTTCAAAACATGTTTTGTTCACTTACAGTATATATAAGCATATTCGATCAGCATACTTCAGTAAATTAGTAATAGAACTTTGCTTTACATCTACGTTTTTGAATATCAAAATTGTGTTAGAATGGCAATTGAAATTCAAAACGTCATTCAAAAATTACTGAAAACATTCCACATAAGTACAGTTATAGAAAGCATACCTATATTAAACGATGCAGAGAAGCAGCTACTCAATTATGTTGATGATATATTGAGAAAAAGCATTGAAACGAATTCAGGTATTGCATGTGAGACAAGTGAGAACTTATGTTTCCTAGATGATGATTTTGATATTAATCCAGAAATAATTGACGACCAATTTGAAGAATTACATAGTGTAGACTATGCCGAGGTACCTACTTGTACGGTAACAAATACGGTACTCGACGATGGATATAAATGAAAAGTTGTTGAATACTGGGAAAGTGGTAAGAAAAAGGAACTGTCTTAACGTTCCGTCCAGAGTAAATATAAACAACTTTCGTCAGAACGTCAGTTGAGAACATGGAAACAGCAAATTTTGACAGGCGGGACCTAAAGAGAGAGTCTGCTTAAAGTTTCAGAATATACTTTACAACAACTAAAAGATGTTTTAGATTGGAAGTTAACAGTGCATGATTTAGATCTTAAAAGATGGGCTTTACAAAAAAAGTATGAGTTATATATGCTTTGGGTTAAAGCTTCACCCAATTGAATATTACTATTCAATAAAAAGGATAAAATTGTTTCGCGTAAAATAACTGAATATGTGACTAAAGTATCTGTTGAAAATGAGGCTAGTTTAAAGTTAGATTGTCAACATTTTATCAACCTCATAAAAACAGAATTATCAACAAAAATTGCATATATAATTCCAATCAAAGTGGATTCAATTTAGAAATGCATACTGGCAGAACATTGAGCGAAAAAGGTAATAAGACAGTCGAGTCAGTAGTACAATCAGTATTATCGACTACGTATAGTTATACGATTTAACCGACAATATCTGCAGAAGGTACATTGCTATCACCCCTTTTTATGGTATTAAAAGAAACAAACGGAGAGTTTGGACCCATTGTTTCTAAAAAATTATTCAATGCACCTAATATATTTTTGCGAGCAAGTGCATCAGGAAAGCTGTCGAGAGAATTACTTCAAACATGGTTGCAACATGTATTTTTTCCTAACTGTGGGAAAACAGCAGTTTTATTACTAGACACATGGAGTGGACAGTGTGAACGAACTGTAAGAGAAGTGACACCAGCGGATACAAATTTTCGATGGATGACAATTCCTCAGGGTACGACAGGCAAAATTCAACCACTGTATGTATTCGGTTTTCGATTTTGAAAAAACTTTGTAAGAAAAATATCTGATGCCATTATTTTATTCGGATCAGACATCAGTTTATATGAGAGGAATAATATTATAAAATTACAGTCTTACACACATAATCAATTATCTTCACCTAGATTCAAAAGCGTATTTAAATATGCTTGGTACAAAAGTGGGTACTTGGATAAAAAACCTGATTCGTTCGACAATCCTGTTGAATATTGCTTCGAAATTTTAGAACAGCCTATCTGCGAGATTTATGAGAAAATCGCAATTATAAAATGTGCATGGTGCAAGAAACTAATATGTCTACAGTATTTTTTTCAGTATCATAATTGTTCACAATATGTACAGTGACAATGAGCGCGGATCGTCTTTTTATATTCAAAAAATGTAATCTCAATATCAGATGAAATGAAGAATTAATATAACGTAAATATAACATGAGAATAACATAAATTTAACATTATCCTCTACAAACATATCGCCTATGACCTTTTCTTGAGAGATATAACAAATATGTCAAAATTGGGATTATGAATAACAGAGAACCGAATTTCAAACTAGAAAATTGGAAAGAGCAGGGTAATCAGATCGAGAGTTAATTAAATTGGGGTGTAGGAGTTACGGGTTACAGCGTGACAGGGTAACCAGCTCGAGGGTTGATGAAATGAGGGTGCAAGAGTTACGGGTTACAGCGTGGCTGGGTAACCAGCTCGAGGGTTAATGAAATTGGGGTGTAGGAGTTACGGGTTACGGCGTTGCCGGGTAACCAGCTCGAGAGTTAAGAAAATTCGGGTGTAGGAGTTCGAGGTTAGAGAGTGGCAGGGTAAGAAGCTCGGCGGTAAATGAAATTGGGGTGTAGGAGTTACGGGTTACAGCGTGACAGGGTAACCAGCTGAAGGGTTGATGAAATTGGGGTTAAGAACTCGTGGTTAGAGCGTGGCTGATTGACCACCTCGAGGGTTGATGAAATGAGGGTGCAAGAGTTACGGGTTACAGCGTGGCTGGGTAACCAGCTCGAGGGTTAATTCAATTGAGGTGTAGGAGTTACGGGGTACAGCGTGGCAGGGTAAATACCTCGAGAGTTAAGGAAATTCGGGTGTAGGAGTTCCGGGTTCGAGAGTGGCAAGGTAAGCAGCTCGACGGTTAATGAAACTGGGGCGTAGGAGTTACGGGTTACAGCGTGGCAGGGTAACCATCTCGAGGGTTACGTAAATTCGGGTGTAGGAGTTCGGGGTTAGAGCGTGGCAGGGTAAGAAGGTCGAGGATTGTTGAAATAGGGGTGCAGGAGTTAAGGGTTATAGCGTGGCAGGGTAACCAGCTCAAGGGTTGATGACATTGGGGTTAAGAACTCGTGGTTAGAGCGTGGCAGGTTAACCAGCTCGAGGATTGATGAAATGAGGGTGCAAGAGTTACGGGTTACAGAGTGGCTGGGTAACCAGCTCGAGGGTTAATGAAATTGGGGTGTAGGAGTTACGGGTTACAGCGTGACAGGGTAACCAGCTGAAGGGTTGATGAAATTGGGGTTAAGAACTCGTGGTTAGAGCGTGGCAGATTGACCAGCTCGAGGGTTGATGAAATGAGGGTGCAAGAGTTACGGGTTACAGCGTGGCTGGGTCACCAGCTCGAGGATTAATGAAATGAGGGTGCAAGAGTTACGGGTTACAGAGTGGCTGGGTAACCAGCTCGAGGGTTGATGAAATTGGGGTTAAGAACTCGTGGTTAGAGCTTGGCTGGGTAACCAGCTCGAGGGTTGATGAAATGAGGGTGCAAGAGTTACGGGTTACGGCGTGGCAGCGTAACCAGCTCGAGAGTTAAGGAAATTCGGGTTTAGGAGTTACGGGTTACAGCGTGGCAGGGTAACCATCTCTAGGGTTAAGTAAATTCGGGTGTAGGAGTTCGGGGTTAGAGCGTGGCAGGGTAAGAGGCTCGAGGATTGTTGAAATTGGGGTGCAGGAGTTAAGGGTTATAGCGTGGCAGGGTAACCAGCTCAAGGGTTGATGACATTGGGGCTAAGAACTCGTGGTTAGAGCGTGGCAGGTTAACCAGCTCGAGGATTGATGAAATGAGGGTGCAAGAGTGACGGGTTACAGCGTGCCTAGGTAACCAGCTCGAGGGTCAATGAAATTGGGGTGTAGGAGTTACGGGTTACAGCGTGGCAGGGTAATCATCTCGAGGGTTAAGTTAATTCGGGTGTAGGAGTTACGGGTTATAGCGTGGCAGGGTAACCAACTCAAGGGTTGATGACATTGGTGTTAAGAACTCGTGGTTAGAGCGTGGCTGATTGACCACCTCGAGGGTTGATGAAATGAGGGTGCAAGAGTTACGGGTTACAGCGTGGCTGGGTCACCAGCTCGAGGTTTAATGAAATTGGGGTGTAGACGTTATGGGTTACGGTGTGGCAGGGTAACCAGCTCAAGGGTTAATGAAATTGGGGTTAAGAACTCGTGGTTAGAGCGTGGCAGGTTAACCAGCTCGAGGGTTGATGAAATGAGGGTGCAAGAGTTACGGGTTACGGCGTGGCAGCGTAACCAGCTCGAGAGTTAAGGAAATTCGGGTTTAGGAGTTACGGGTTACAGCGTGGCAGGGTAACCATCTCTAGGGTTAAGTAAATTCGGGTGTAGGAGTTCGGGGTTAGAGCGTGGCAGGGTAAGAGGCTCGAGGATTGTTGAAATTGGGGTGCAGGAGTTAAGGGATATAGCATGGCAGGGTAACCAGCTCAAGGGTTGATGAAATGAGGGTGCAAGAGTTACGGGTTACAGAGTGGCTGGGTAACCAGTTCGAGGGTTAATGAAATTGGGGTGTAGGAGTTACGGGTTATAGCGTGGCAGGGTAACCAGCTCAAGGGTTGATGACATTGGGGTTAAGAACTCGTGGTTAGAGCGTGGCAGGTTAACCAGCTCGAGGATTAATGAAATGAGGGTGCAAGAGTTACGGGTTACAGAGTGGCTGGGTAACCAGCTCGAGGGTTGATGAAATTGGGGTTAAAAACTCGTGGTTAGAGCTTGGCTGGGTAACCAGCTCGAGGGTTAATTAAATTGGGGTGTAGAAGTTACGGGTTACGGCGTGGCAGGGTAACCAGCTCGAGAGTTAAGGAAATTCGGGTGTAGAAGTTCGGGGTTAGAGAGTGGCAGGGTAAGAAGCTCGACGGTTAATGAAATTGGGGTGTAGGAGTTACGGGTTACAGCGTGGCAGTGTAATCATCTCGAGGGTTAAGTAAATTCGGGTGTAGGAGTTACGGGTTATAGCGTGGCAGGGTAACCAGCTCAAGGGTTGATGACATTGGAGTTATGAACTCGTGGTTAGAGCGTGGCAAATTAACCAGCTCGAGGATTGATGAAATGAGGGTGCAAGAGTTACGGGTTACAGAGTGGCTGGGTAACCAGCTCGAGGGTTAATGAAATTGGGGTGTAGAAGTTACGGGTTACGGCGTGGCAGGGTAACCAGCTCGAGGGTTAAGTTAATTCGGGTGTAGGAGTTCGGGGTTAGAGCGTGGCAGGGTAAGAGGCTCGAGGATTGTTGAAATTGGGGTGCAGGAGTTACGGGTTATAGCGTGGCAGGGTAACCAGCTCAAGGGTTGATGACATTGGGGCTAAGAACTCGTGGTTAGAGCGTGGCAGGTTAACCAGCTCGAGGATTGATGAAATGAGGGTGCAAGAGTGACGGGTTACAGCGTGCCTAGGTAACCAGCTCGAGGGTCAATGAAATTGGGGTGTAGGAGTTACGGGTTACAGCGTGGCAGGGTAATCATCTCGAGGGTTAAGTTAATTCGGGTGTAGGAGTTACGGGTTATAGCGTGGCAGGGTAACCAACTCAAGGGTTGATGACATTGGGGTTAAGAACTCGTGGTTAGAGCGTGGCAGGTTAACCAGCTCGAGGATTGATGAAATGAGGGTGCAAGAGTTACGTATATCAGCGTGGCTAGGTAACCAGCTCGAGGGTTAATGAAATTGGGGTGTAGGAGTTACGGGTTACGGCGTGGCAGGGTAACCAGCTAGAGAGTTACGGAAATTCGGGTGTAGGAGTTCGGGGTTAGAGAGTGGCAGGGTAAGAAGCTCGAGGGTTGATGGAATGAGGGTGCAAGAGTTACGGGTTACAGCGTGGCTGGGTAACCAGCTCGAGGATTGATGACATTGGGGTTAAGAACTCGTGGTTAGAGCGTGGCAGGTTAACCAGCTCGAGGGTTAAAGAAATTGGGGTGTAAGAGTTACGGGTTAGAGCGTGGCAGGGTAAGAAGCTCGAGGATTGTTGAAATTAGGGTGCAGGAGTTAAGGGATATAGCATGGCAGGGTAACCAGCTCAAGGGTTGATGAAATGAGGGTGCAAGAGTTACGGGTTACAGAGTGGCTATGTAACCAGCTCGAGGGTTAATGAAATTGGGGTGTAGGAGTTACGGGTTATAGCGTGGCAGGGTAACCAGCTCAAGGGTTGATGACATTGGGGTTAAGAACTCGTGGTTAGAGCGTGGCAGGTTAACCAGCTCGAGGATTGATGAAATGAGGGTGCAAGAGTTACGGGTTACAGAGTGCCTGGGTAACCAGCTCGAGGGTTGATGAAATTGGGGTTAAGAACTCGTGGTTAGAGCTTGGCTGGGTAACCAGCTCGAGGGTTAATTAAATTGGGGTGTAGAAGTTACGGGTTACGGCGTGGCAGGGTAACCTGCTCGAGAGTTAAGGAAATTCGGGTGTAGGAGTTCGGGGTTAGAGAGTGGCAGGGTAAGAAGCTCGACGGTTAATGAAATTGGGGTGTAGGAGTTACGGGTTACAGCGTGGCAGTGTAATCATCTCGAGGGTTAAGTAAATTCGGGTGTAGGAGTTACGGGTTATAGCGTGGCAGGGTAACCAGCTCAAGGGTTGATGACATTGGAGTTATGAACTCGTGGTTAGAGCGTGGCAGGTTAACCAGCTCGAGGATTGATGAAATGAGGGTGCAAGAGTTACGGGTTACAGAGTGGCTGGGTAACCAGCTCGAGGGTTAATGATATTGGGGTGTAGAAGTTACGGGTTACGGCGTGGCAGGGTAACCAGCTCGAGAGTTAAGGAAATTCGGGTGTAGGAGTTCGGGGTTACAGCGTGGCTGGGTAACCAGCTCGAGGAATAATTAAATTGGGGTGTAGGAGTTACGGGTTACAGCGTGGCAGGGTAACCAGCTCAAGGGTTGATGACATTGGGGTTAAGAACTCGTGGTTAGAGCGTGGCAGGTTAACCAGCTCGAGGATTGATGAAATGAGGGTGCAAGAGTTACGGGTTACAGAGTGGCTGGGTAACCAGATCGAGGGTTGATGAAATTGGGGTTAAGAACTCGTGGTTAGAGCTTGGCTGGGTAACCAGCTCGAGGATTAATTAAATTGGGGTGTAGGAGTTACGGGTTACAGCGTGGCAGGGTAACCAGCTTGAGGGTTGATGAAATGAGGGTGCAAGAGTTACGTATTACAGCGTGGCTAGGTAACCAGCTCGAGGGTTAATGAAATTGGGGTGTAGGAGTTACGGGTTACGGCGTGGCAGGGTAACCAGCTCGAGAGTTAAGGAAATTCGGGTGTAGGAGTTCGGGGTTAGAGAGTGGCAGGGTAAGAAGCTCGACGGTTGATGAAATTGGGGTGTAGGAGTTACGGGTTACAGCGTGACAGGGTAACCAGCTGAAGGGTTGATGAAATTGGGGTTAAGAACTCGTGGTTAGAGCGTGGCAGATTGACCAGCTCGAGGGTTGATGAAATGAGGGTGCAAGAGTTACGGGTTACAGCGTGGATGGGTAACCAGCCCGAGGGTTAATTAAATTGGGGTGTAGGAGTTACGGGTTACAACGTTGCAGGGTAACCAGCTCGAGGGTTGATGAAATGAGGGTGCAAGAGTTACGTGTTACAGCGTGGCTGGGTAACCAGCTCGAGGTTTAATGAAATTGGGGTGTAGGAGTTACGGGTTACGGCGTGGCAGGGTAACCAGCTCTAGATTTACGGAAATTCGGGTGTAGGAGTTCGGGGTTAGAGAGTGGCAGGGTAAGAAGCTCGAGGGTTGATGGAATGAGGGTGCAAGAGTTACGGGTTACAGCGTGGCTGGGTAACCAGCTCGAGGATTGATGACATTGGGGTTAAGAACTCGTGGTTAGAGCGTGGCAGGTTAACCAGCTCGAGGGTTAAAGAAATTGGGGTGTAAGAGTTACGGGTTAGAGCGTGGCAGGGTAAGAAGCTCGAGGATTGTTGAAATTAGGGTGCAGGAGTTAAGGGATATAGCATGGCAGGGTAACCAGCTCAAGGGTTGATGAAATGAGGGTGCAAGAGTTACGGGTTACAGAGTGGCTGGGTAACCAGCTCGAGGGTTAATGAAATTGGGGTGTAGGAGTTACGGGTTATAGCGTGGCAGGGTAACCAGCTCAAGGGTTGATGACATTGGGGTTAAGAACTCGTGGTTAGAACGTGGCAGGTTAAGAAGCTCGAGGGTTGATGGAATGAGGGAGCAAAAGTTACGGGTTACAGCGTGGCTGGGTAACCAGCTCGAGGATTGATGACATTGGGGTTAAGAACTCGTGGTTAGAGCGTGGCAGGTTAACCAGCTCGAGGGTTAAAGAAATTGGGGTGTAAGAGTTACGGGTTAGAGCGTGGCAGGGTAAGAAGCTCGAGGATTGTTGAAATTAGGGTGCAGGAGTTAAGGGATATAGCATGGCAGGGTAACCAGCTCAAGGGTTGATGAAATGAGGGTGCAAGAGTTACGGGTTACAGAGTGGCTATGTAACCAGCTCGAGGGTTAATGAAATTGGGGTGTAGGAGTTACGGGTTATAGCGTGGCAGGGTAACCAGCTCAAGGGTTGATGACATTGGGGTTAAGAACTCGTGGTTAGAGCGTGGCAGGTTAACCAGCTCGAGGATTGATGAAATGAGGGTGCAAGAGTTACGGGTTACAGAGTGCCTGGGTAACCAGCTCGAGGGTTGATGAAATTGGGGTTAAGAACTCGTGGTTAGAGCTTGGCTGGGTAACCAGCTCGAGGGTTAATTAAATTGGGGTGTAGAAGTTACGGGTTACGGCGTGGCAGGGTAACCTGCTCGAGAGTTAAGGAAATTCGGGTGTAGGAGTTCGGGGTTAGAGAGTGGCAGGGTAAGAAGCTCGACGGTTAATGAAATTGGGGTGTAGGAGTTACGGGTTACAGCGTGGCAGTGTAATCATCTCGAGGGTTAAGTAAATTCGGGTGTAGGAGTTACGGGTTATAGCGTGGCAGGGTAACCAGCTCAAGGGTTGATGACATTGGAGTTATGAACTCGTGGTTAGAGCGTGGCAGGTTAACCAGCTCGAGGATTGATGAAATGAGGGTGCAAGAGTTACGGGTTACAGAGTGGCTGGGTAACCAGCTCGAGGGTTAATGATATTGGGGTGTAGAAGTTACGGGTTACGGCGTGGCAGGGTAACCAGCTCGAGAGTTAAGGAAATTCGGGTGTAGGAGTTCGGGGTTACAGCGTGGCTGGGTAACCAGCTCGAGGAATAATTAAATTGGGGTGTAGGAGTTACGGGTTACAGCGTGGCAGGGTAACCAGCTCAAGGGTTGATGACATTGGGGTTAAGAACTCGTGGTTAGAGCGTGGCAGGTTAACCAGCTCGAGGATTGATGAAATGAGGGTGCAAGAGTTACGGGTTACAGAGTGGCTGGGTAACCAGATCGAGGGTTGATGAAATTGGGGTTAAGAACTCGTGGTTAGAGCTTGGCTGGGTAACCAGCTCGAGGATTAATTAAATTGGGGTGTAGGAGTTACGGGTTACAGCGTGGCAGGGTAACCAGCTTGAGGGTTGATGAAATGAGGGTGCAAGAGTTACGTATTACAGCGTGGCTAGGTAACCAGCTCGAGGGTTAATGAAATTGGGGTGTAGGAGTTACGGGTTACGGCGTGGCAGGGTAACCAGCTCGAGAGTTAAGGAAATTCGGGTGTAGGAGTTCGGGGTTAGAGAGTGGCAGGGTAAGAAGCTCGACGGTTGATGAAATTGGGGTGTAGGAGTTACGGGTTACAGCGTGACAGGGTAACCAGCTGAAGGGTTGATGAAATTGGGGTTAAGAACTCGTGGTTAGAGCGTGGCAGATTGACCAGCTCGAGGGTTGATGAAATGAGGGTGCAAGAGTTACGGGTTACAGCGTGGATGGGTAACCAGCCCGAGGGTTAATTAAATTGGGGTGTAGGAGTTACGGGTTACAACGTTGCAGGGTAACCAGCTCGAGGGTTGATGAAATGAGGGTGCAAGAGTTACGTGTTACAGCGTGGCTGGGTAACCAGCTCGAGGTTTAATGAAATTGGGGTGTAGGAGTTACGGGTTACGGCGTGGCAGGGTAACCAGCTCTAGATTTACGGAAATTCGGGTGTAGGAGTTCGGGGTTAGAGAGTGGCAGGGTAAGAAGCTCGAGGGTTGATGGAATGAGGGTGCAAGAGTTACGGGTTACAGCGTGGCTGGGTAACCAGCTCGAGGATTGATGACATTGGGGTTAAGAACTCGTGGTTAGAGCGTGGCAGGTTAACCAGCTCGAGGGTTAAAGAAATTGGGGTGTAAGAGTTACGGGTTAGAGCGTGGCAGGGTAAGAAGCTCGAGGATTGTTGAAATTAGGGTGCAGGAGTTAAGGGATATAGCATGGCAGGGTAACCAGCTCAAGGGTTGATGAAATGAGGGTGCAAGAGTTACGGGTTACAGAGTGGCTGGGTAACCAGCTCGAGGGTTAATGAAATTGGGGTGTAGGAGTTACGGGTTATAGCGTGGCAGGGTAACCAGCTCAAGGGTTGATGACATTGGGGTTAAGAACTCGTGGTTAGAACGTGGCAGGTTAAGAAGCTCGAGGGTTGATGGAATGAGGGAGCAAAAGTTACGGGTTACAGCGTGGCAGGGTAACCAGCTCGAGGGTTAAGTAAATTCGGTTGCAGGAGTTCGAGGTTAGAGAGTGGCAGAGTAAGAGGCTCGAGGATTATTGAAATTGGGGTGCAGGAGTTAAGGGTTATAGCGTGGCAGGGTAACCAGCTCAAAGGTTGATGACATTGGGGTTAAGAACTCGTGGTTAGAGCGTGGCAGGTTAACCAGCTCGAAGATTGATGAAATGAGGGTGCAAAAGTTACGGGTTACAGCGTGCCTGGGTAACCAGCTCGAGGGTCAATGAAATTGGGGTGTAGGAGTTACGGGTTACAGCGTGGCAGTGTAATCATCTCGAGGGTTAAGTAAATTCGGGTGTAGGAGTTACGGGTTATAGCGTGGCAGGGTAACCAGCTCAAGGGTTGATGACATTGGAGTTATGAACTCGTGGTTAGAGCGTGGCAGGTTAACCAGCTCGAGGATTGATGAAATGAGGGTGCAAGAGTTACGGGTTACAGAGTGGCTGGGTAACCAGCTCGAGGGTTAATGAAATTGGGGTGTAGAAGTTACGGGTTACGGCGTGGCAGGGTAACCAGCTGAAGGGTTGATGAAATTGGGGTTAAGAACTCGTGGTTAGAGCGTGGCAGATTGACCAGCTCGAGGGTTGATGAAATGAGGGTGCAAGAGTTACGGGTTACAGGGTGGATGGGTAACCAGCCCGAGGGTTAATTAAATTGGGGTGTAGGAGTTACGGGTTACAACGTTGCAGGGTAACCAGCTCGAGGGTTGATGAAATGAGGGTGCAAGAGTTACGTGTTACAGCGTGGCTGGGTAACCAGCTCGAGGTTTAATGAAATTGGGGTGTAGGAGTTACGGGTTACGGCGTGGCAGGGTAACCAGCTCTAGATTTACGGAAATTCGGGTGTAGGAGTTCGGGGTTAGAGAGTGGCAGGGTAAGAAGCTCGAGGGTTGATGGAATGAGGGTGCAAGAGTTACGGGTTACAGCGTGGCTGGGTAACCAGCTCGAGGATTGATGACATTGGGGTTAAGAACTCGTGGTTAGAGCGTGGCAGGTTAACCAGCTCGAGGGTTAAAGAAATTGGGGTGTAAGAGTTACGGGTTAGAGCGTGGCAGGGTAAGAAGCTCGAGGATTGTTGAAATTAGGGTGCAGGAGTTAAGGGATATAGCATGGCAGGGTAACCAGCTCAAGGGTTGATGAAATGAGGGTGCAAGAGTTACGGGTTACAGAGTGGCTGGGTAACCAGCTCGAAGGTTAATGAAATTGGGGTGTAGGAGTTACGGGTTATAGCGTGGCAGGGTAACCAGCTCAAGGGTTGATGACATTGGGGTTAAGAACTCGTGGTTAGAACGTGGCAGGTTAAGAAGCTCGAGGGTTGATGGAATGAGGGAGCAAAAGGTACGGGTTACAGCGTGGCAGGGTAACCAGCTCGAGGGTTAAGTAAATTCGGTTGCAGGAGTTCGAGGTTAGAGAGTGGCAGAGTAAGAGGCTCGAGGATTATTGAAATTGGGGTGCAGGAGTTAAGGGTTATAGCGTGGCAGGGTAACCAGCTCAAGGGTTGATGACATTGGAGTTATGAACTCGTGGTTAGAGCGTGGCAGGTTAACCAGCTCGAGGATTGATGAAATGAGGGTGCAAGAGTTACGGGTTACAGAGTGGCTGGGTAACCAGCTCGAGGGTTAATGAAATTGGGGTGTAGAAGTTACGGGTTACGGCGTGGCAGGGTAACCAGCTCGAGAGTTAAGGAAATTCGGGTGTAGGAGTTCGGGGTTAGAGAGTGGCAGGGTAAGAAGCTCGACGGTTAATGAAATTGGGGTGTAGGAGTTACGGGTTACAGCGTGACAGGGTAACCAGCTGAAGGGTTGATGAAATTGGGGTTAAGAACTCGTGTTTAGAGCGTGGCAGATTTACCAGCTCGAGGGTTGATGAAATGAGGGTGCAAGAGTTACGGGTTACAGCGTGGCTGGGTAACCAGCTCGAGGATTAATTAAATTAGGGTGTAGGAGTTACGGGTTACAGCGTGGCAGGGTAACCAGCTCAAGGGTTGATGACATTGGGGTTAAGAACTCGTGGTTAGAGCGTGGCAGGTTAACCAGCTCGAGGATTGATGAAATGAGGGTGCAAGAGTTACGGGTTACAAAGTGGCTGGGTAACCAGCTCGAGGGTTCATGAAATTGGGGTTAAGAACTCGTGGTTAGAGCTTGGCTGGGTAACCAGCTCGAGGATTAATTAAATTGGGGTGTAGGAGTTACGGGTTACAGCGTCGCAGGGTAACCAGCTTGAGGGTTGATGAAATGAGGGTGCAATAGTTACGTATTACAGCGTGGCTAGGTAACCAGCTCGAGGGTTAATGAAATTGGGGTGTAGGAGTTACGGGTTACGGCGTGGCAGGGTAACCAGCTCGAGAGTTAAGGAAATTCGG
Organism: Phymastichus coffea; assembly: GCF_024137745.1. Classification (NCBI taxonomy): domain Eukaryota; kingdom Metazoa; phylum Arthropoda; class Insecta; order Hymenoptera; family Eulophidae; genus Phymastichus; species Phymastichus coffea. The sequence continues at coordinate 16,347 of NW_026707197.1, forward strand.
GTGTAGGAGTTCGGGGTTAGAGAGTGGCAGGGTAAGAAGCTCGACGGTTGATGAAATTGGGGTGTAGGAGTTACGGGTTACAGCGAGACAGGGTAACCAGCTGAAGGGTTAATGAAATTGGGGTTAAGAACTCGTGGTTAGAGCGTGGCAGATTGACCAGCTCGAGGGTTGATGAAATGAGGGTGCAAGAGTTACGGGTTACAACGTTGCAGGGTAACCAGCTCGAGGGTTGATGAAATGAGGGTGCAAGAGTTACGTGTTACAGCGTGGCTGGGTAACCAGCTCGAGGTTTAATGAAATTGGGGTGTAGACGTTATGGGTTACGGTGTGGCAGGGTAACCAGCTCAAGGGTTAATGAAATTGGGGTTAAGAACTCGTGGTTAGAGCGTGGCAGGTTAACCAGCTCGAGGGTTGATGAAATTCGGGTTTAGGAGTTACGGGTTACAGCGTGGCAGGGTAACCAGCTTAAAGGTTGATGACATTGGGGTTAAGAACTCGTGGTTAGAGCGTGGCAGGTTAACCAGCTCGAGGGTTAATGAAATTGGGGTGTAGGAGTTACGGGTTACAGCGTGACAGGGTAACCAGCTGAAGGTTTGATGAAATTGGGGTTAAGAACTCGTGGTTAGAGCGTGGCTGATTGACCACCTCGAGGGTTGATGAAATGAGGGTGCAAGAGTTACGGGTTACAGCATGGCTGGGTAACCCGCTCGTGGGTTAATTAAATTGGGGTGTAGGAGTTACGGGTTACAGCGTGGCAGAGTAACCAGCTCGAGGGTTGATGAAATGAGCGTGCAAGAGTTACGTGTTACAGCGTGGCTGGGTAACCAGCTAGAGGGTTAATGAAATTGGGGAGTAGGAGTTACGGGTTACGACGTAGCAGCGTAACCAGCTCGAGAGTTAGGGAAATTCAGGTTTAGGAGTTACGGGTTACAGCGTGGCAGGGTAACCATCTCGAGGGTTAAGTAAATTCGGGTGTAGGAGTTCGGGGTTAGTGCGTGGCAGGGTAAGAGGCTCGAGGATTGTTGAAATTGGGGTGCAGGAGTTAAGGGTTATAGCGTGGCAGGGTAACCAGCTTAAAGGTTGATGACATTGGGGTTAAGAACTCGTGGTTAGAGCGTGGCAGGTTAACCAGCTCGAGGGTTGATGAAATGAGGGTGCAAGAGTTACGGGTTACAGCGTGGTTAGGTAACCAGCTCGAGGGTTAATGAAATTGGGGTGTAGGAGTTACGGGTTACGGCGTGGCCGGATAACCAGCTCGAGAGTTAAGAAAATTCGGGTGTAGGAGTTCGAGGTTAGAGAGTGGCTGGGTAAGAAGCTCGGCGGTAAATGAAATTGAGGTGTAGGAGTTACGGGTTACAGCGTGACAGGGTAACCAGCTGAAGGGTTGATGAAATTGGGGTTATGAACTCGTGGTTAGAGCGTGCTGATTGACCACCTCGAGGGTTGATGAAATGAGGGTGCAAGCGTAACGGGTTACAGCGTGGCTGGGTAACCAGCTCGAGGGTTAATTAAATTGGGGTGTAGGAGTTACGGGTTACAGCGTGGCAGGGTAACCAGCTCGAGGGTTGATGAAATGAGGGTGCAAGAGTTACGTGTTACAGCGTGGCTGGGTAACCAGCTAGAGGGTTAATGAAATTGGGGAGTAGGAGTTACGGGTTACGGCGTGGCAGCGTAACCAGCTCGAGGGTTAATGGAATTGGGGTGTAGAAGTTACGGGTTACGGCGTGGCAGGGTAACCAGCTCGAGAGTTAAGGAAATTCGG
>NW_026707198.1:0-17012 GCF_024137745.1 Phymastichus coffea
CCACACCAAAGGACGATGGTCGGTGACTAGAGTGAACTTTCTGCCATAAATGTAAGGCTTGAAATGTTCGATACCGAAAATCATGGCATTTAATTCCATTTCAATTGCGGAATAATTCTGTTCAGCAGGGCCAAATGCTCGAGAAGCAAACGCGATTGGAAGATCGTTCGGTTCCTGACTAAGTATAGCCCCGCAACCCTTAGTAGAAGCGTCAACCGTAATGCGAAATTCCTTGGTGAAGTCTGGGTATTGGAGTATTGGTGATTCACAGAGAACATTTGTTAGGGTCTCGAAGGCCTTTTTCTGATCAGATCCCCAGTGAAATTCGACATTTTTCTTGAGCAGGGCATAGAGGGGTTTGCCAATACCCGTCAGATTTTTGATGAACCTCCTATAGTACCCTATCAATCCTAGGAACTGCTTTACATTCTTTTTATTTTTGGGAGTTGGGAACGAGCGCACTGCTTCTACTTTCTTTGGGTCAGGCCTAATACCATCTTTGGATATTATGTGCCCCAAGTAGGGCAACTGCTGGCACAAAAATGAACATTTCTCTGGTTCTAAGGTAAGGTTAGCATTTTTTATGATTTTGAGAAATTTGTCTAATTTTGCTATGTGAAGATCTAGGCTATCAGAGAAGATAATAGCATCATCCATATAGATGAGCATTTCTACCCCTTGGAGGCCCGAACAAATTTTGTTCATCATGTACTGGAACACGGCTGGGCTCGTACGTAGGCCCATGGGACTTCTCGTATACTCCCAGTGAGCGTACTGAGTCGAGAAAGCTGTTTTATGGCTCGAAGAGGGATCCAAAGGAATTTGGAAAAAGCCCGTATGGAGATCACATGATGAAAAATACTGGGACCCTCCTAATTTATCTAAGACTTCGGTGATGTTAGGCATTGGGTATGAAATATTAATAATCTTTTCGTTCAAGGCTCGATAATCGACCACCAAACGCCACCGAGGGTTGCCGGAGGCATCAGGTTTTTTTGGAACCAGAAAACATGGAGCATTGTAAGGAGAAATCGAAGGGCGAATTATGCCTTCATCAGCCATCGCTTGTACCTGTTTTTCTAACTCGCTGGCTTGGGATTGAGGTAATCGGAATTGCCTAACATGGACTGGAATCTCATCGACAGTTTCGATTTTGTGATTTAATACATCGGTGGCCTTTAATTTATCTCCAGGTAAAAAGAACTGATAAGGGTATTTAGCTATCAACGTTACGAGTTTATGTCGTTCTAAAGAATTGAGATGCTCTGTATGAATACATCGTAAAAGTTTGGCTATCCGTTTAGCCTCATCGCGCTTATCGGGTAACGCATCGTTCGATTTAATTTCAGGAACTGGCTCTACGCTCGGTATTGGGAAGATAGCCGTGATATCTCGACTAGAAGAGTTAATGGCGCACACCCTGGCCTTGCCGTTGGTGAGGGCCACTAATGCTTCCCCGATATATACATCTGGCCCGGAATTAATCCGCGGAAGAATTCCTTCCTTCATTTCCTTGCTCGCTTGCACCGCAAACTCGACGAAAGTCCTCGATCGCGCTGGTAAATGAATCGTGTTATTTTGCTTAAATTGATACGATCTCGAGTTTACTTTTATTTCCCCTCCGTCTTTGCGAAAAACAAGATCGACTTCCTCCCTTTCTAAAAATTCTACTCCTAATATACCGTCTCCTTTCACAGGAAAACCGTCCGGGACAACTTGGAATACGATCTGAATGTCGCCGAGCGTGAGCGCTGTTTGGCCCAGCGTTCTCACAAGCCCATTGCCGATACCGGTTAAATTAAATCGAACGCTCTCGTCGACGGATGCTCCCCTGCCGAGGCATTTAGATTTTATGAGGTTCAACCCGCAGCCGGTATCTACGAGGAATGTGAACTTTTCGTGCCGTGTTTCGCAAAAAAGCTCGACAAAGGGAGACTTCGACGGGTTTATTCGTTCGGCGGCGTAGTGGACACGAATGTCGCAGGAGACGGTTTGTTCGCTGCGCCCGGTCGCGTCTCGGTCGATCGGGCCGCGTCTTCGTTTAAATTGCTTGATTGTTGGTTGCTACGATACGAATTTTGCGCGTTACGATTTTGAAACGGCCTTCCGCGCCACGACGGCCTTCCTCTCGTCGGTCCGTTGTCATAGTTGTTTCCAGCAGAGTTCGATGGGCAGAATCTTGCGATGTGTCCTGGAAGGTAACACCGATAACAAGTGCGCTCCCCTCGCCTTTCCCTATCATAAGTTGGAGTAGCGTCTGCTGACAATGAGCCTCCGTTTCCTCCCTCGGCCTGCTTTGAATTGCTGCCCGGCGCGCCTCCCGAGTTTTGATTTCGATCGCAGCGCGGCGAGTCTGCACGCACCTGATTAGCTACGTAGGCTACTTGGTACGCACTTTTCCTGTTGTTGAAGGGCCTGTTCGCCCCGTTCTGCTCCTTTAGCGCTTCTTTCTGTTGAATCTTCATCTCGGCCTCAATAGCAGCGCAGATCGCTCCTTCCAAGGTACTTGGTTTCTTAGCCTCAACTCTAGTCGTACAATCGTTTCTCCAAATGCCCATTATGAAGCTATCGCGTGCTGTGTCCTGCGCGCATTGTATGATCGCGGCGGCGCCATCCGGGTAGGTGTACCGCGCCACACGGATGAGCTTGTTTAACAGAAGGCTAACGCGCGTACCGTAATCTCGCATCGACTCGCCCTGCTTTTGTATTACTCGATTGAGCTGAGCATTCAGATCTGAAAAGCTTTCCGGCGGACGATATCTATCCTTGAGTGCACTTAGAAAACTCGTTAAGTCGCTATGTTTTGTTGCTAACAGATAATTTTTTGCATCCCCTTCGCATTTGTTACGCATCATCTGCAAAAAGAGCGAACGTGCACGCGGCTCAACAAACCCGTTGGCTTCCTCGCACTTCTCCGCAAACCCCTCGACGCAATCACCCTCCCCCTTGAACACCGGTATGAGAGTTAATGCAGTCTTAGGTTCGACGTAGTAAGGCCTGGCTTCGCTACCGCTGTAGCCTGCTCGCGCTTCGTAGTGAGTGGGAGAGGCAACCATAATCTCGTTAGGGATTACCCGAGGTAAGCTCAATGTTCCCGCGTTCATCGTGTTTGGAACTAACGGCAGATTTTCTGAATCGCTATCGTCTGCGCCCGAGTTCTCAGCGTCCATATCGATACTTTCAATGTTTACGGTTCGTACCGCCGATCTACTAGTCGTTTTTCCACGGCCCCTACCTCGACTCACCTGCCCTCCGCGAACTCGTGCTTCGCCCACATTACCCGCGCCATCACTCCTTTGGGCGAGGGTGGTTGCGCTCCTAGTGCTTCTTTTAGCAGGCGGGCCACCGGCTGCACCGCGGTTGCTACGTTTACCGCGCCCCGACATTATCGTGTTTTACAGCAAGGGGAGTGAGATTAGGCCAAACGAAAGCAATACTTAAGGGACACCGGTTTGAAATCAGATGAGTATGAATCCGTATACACCACTAATAGCATTAATTATAGAACATTCAGCTTGTGTTCGTTTGAATTTCAGATACCGATAAGAAGACTTAACAGCTGACAACTAGAGCAATATGGATCGCAGAAAATCTAAACAAATCATCTACACTTTCCGGCAAATTTCCGGTAATTTTTTTTTTTTTTTTTTTTTTTTTTTTTTTTTTTTTTTTTTTTTGAAAAATTGAAAAATGATTTGAAAATTTGAAAAGCTAGTCAACTACTTGACTAATTTTATTTATAAAATATTATTAATAAAAAGAACGATTATTATTGTTAATTAAATCAGTATAAGTACAAAATTGAATCTTATTATCAAGTTTAATATCAACGCAAATTTCGAATATTGAATCAATAATAAATATAAAAAAAAATGTTGAATATATCGTACACTGTTAGCGCAAGTTGATGTAAGACTACTAAAAGCAAACTATACTAAATACATTATTCATACATTATAGAAATTCTTACTTCTAAAATAACTGATTATATTTTCCCACGATATCGCGATGGTCACTTGAAAACGGTAATTGCAACAAAACTTACAATGCTGGTGAGGACAGCCGCAGCCTGCGATTTTTGAGCAAGAAGCCGTGGCGTGGCCACAAAAATCGCCTACCCTGGTATTCACCCTGTACTCCACGGGAAACACGCCTAAAACCGGGGAGAGGGCAGTTGGCACTCGTGCACAAAATTGCACGCTCACTCACAGTCAATGTGCACTATAATATAACGCAGTCAAAGTTTATATGCACAGATCACGTACAGTCACAATTACACACACAAATCTTGATATTTCTATGTAGCGTATCCTGGCCAGTGCATCTGGAGGACTCTTCTTTCCTTTTGAAAACTTGTAATCTCAAAGATACTTGCTATAGATGTTGATAGCGTATGATCTATTACTGGTTTATATTTTATTTTTGTTAAAATTTCGTATCCCACCGCTGCCACCAGTGTAACATCCCCACCCTTGCCGTTGGCGCGAACAAGGAATAATTTGTATTTAGTTGTAAGCGCGGGATGAATTTGAACGTGACTCGATAAATAAGGAATGAGAGCGTTCATTGACCGACTTTATAATTTGGGTAGCGTGGAAAATTCAAATGAAAAGAGAGATCAGTGATACTTCAAACTGCCAATTGCTTTTAATGATGTAGAATACAAGAAAAATGTCACAAGTTTCTCTCGTGAGGGCTCTGCTCTGACTGACTTGTCGTTGTCCTGGAGCGTCCTCCTCGGCGCTCCCCTCTGTCACTCCCAAAGGGGTAGGTTTAGCATCAACACCTCCAAAGAGAGGGAGGAGTAAGAGTTTTTTCGGCATCCAGTCATTTGATGAAGTGGGCGTCATCCTTTCTTCGAGAAAGGCCTCGAAGAAAGGATGCAGTAAAAAGGGAAAGTTTTCGCGGCACGTTCGGACCTACGTGCTTCATCCTTTATTGCCGGTTTAGAGCATTTTTTCTGCTGTTTGCTCCGATGCCAATCTTGCGCTCGCAATTTGTCCAGGTGAGCAACATGTGTAGCGCAGACGTCGGCGCGCTCGAGTAGATGCCGTAGTCGAGATTTATTGTAGTGCAATAAATCTTTCTTTATTCGTTTGTTTTTTTTTTTTTTTTTCCCTTTGAATATTCGTAGTAAGAGTTGCATTTTCAAGTGACCATTTACACGTTTTCGCTTATATTATCGACGTTCATAAATCTCGCGGGTGTACATATGCTGTTTGCGCTTGCGCCTTATTTCATACCTGTCATATACATATGTTATAGACGCAACGTGACGTGTCCGTTCGTCACATGTAAACGCAGCCATTCACTATGAAACTCGCCATTGGATACGAAATTATAGAGATGGCGTGCCCATAAAAAATCTCGGCCGGCTCGGACGGACTCAGGCAGGCCCTATGGAGACAGACCCTCATAGGCATATAAAAGATAGACTGCTGATACCAGGTTATGGAATTGTCCGCAAGAGTGAGAGAGATAGCAACAAATAGCGGGAAACTTCTGTTTCTTTCTAGTCGACGCTTATTGGCTGTTGCCGTGCATGCGCTTACGCGTTCTTTGACTAGCGAATTTGAAATTAACGCTATATTATTGAAGGTTATGATACGTTTGTTCCGGGGGTAAGTGTGTTCGTTTGGGGCATGCGAGGAATAGTAGTAACTTTCTGTTGGCACTATCAAAATTTTTAGCGATTTGTACGCGTTTGTATGTTACGCCCTCGTACGCGCGCGTATGCGCAATATGTGGCGAGGGCCTTAAAATCTTTATCAGAAATACATTTAAGCGAATACGCATCTGAAATAATAGCATATGTCAGTGAAGATGTTGTAAAAATGATTGAAAATAAAGTAAAATGCGGTTTGTGTTTGAAAAAGTTTGAAAACAGAGACTCATGAGGAAGCTATTTCTGTTCTTCAACGCCGAAAAGTTTATGGAAAATTAGTGTCGGCTTCTAAAGACGTAATTTTGATCAATAAGATTGCCGAGAAAGTATTACGAACTCAAGCCTCGTTATCTCCAAAATATTTAAAAGAAAAATTAATAATACAAACTCTTCGCGCGCTTCCTATGAACTCATTGTTTTTAAAATACGAACACGTACTTGAAGAAGAACCATTGAGCGGCCATCACAATCAACTAGTAAAATTAGTTTTGAATCAATATTTTCAAACAAGATTGCATATGAAGCAACACCCATGCTTGATATTAAAGTTCGAATAAGAAAAAGAAATAATAATTTCACGAAATTTGAAGGACAGTAATCTAAAAACTTCTAGTATTCTCTGAATATATCTTTTTAAATTTATATGTGAAACTGTGTGTGTGTGTGCCTGTGTCTGTGTTTGTACTGTTTACCTTTTTAAAAGAAAAATTTAGATAATCACCATGTAAAGAGTAATTCTCTTGTAAGAATGAAGGACGAGAATAATTTGACAATATCTGATTTGAATAATAATTTCGACACTCAACTATATAGAAGATTCAAATGGCTGCCTGGGGGCCTATTCTGAAAAAAAATTTTGTGGTAAATCAGTTTGTCACTTCAGTTTACCACAGAATTAATCACTTTAGATGTGATAAATGCTTATGACATGTGCTAAAATTTTTTTTCAGAATAGGCCCCGTGCTAAAATTTTTTTTCAGAATAGGCCCCCTGTGATATTGTAAAGAATTAAAACAGTAATTGTTATTGTTTAGCATGTGAACAATAAAATAATGTACAGGAATTCAAGTGATTTTCTTATATTTATAGCACTTACCTTTATTTAGAAAACAGTAAAATTGATTTTTGGTATATTGATAAAATTAATTAATTTTTATTATGAATCTTAGTTCAAATTCGCTAGTCAAAGAACTTTTACTTTACTTTTACTTTATTAGATGGCGGTGGGTCTCTTAAAGCTGAGACTCCGATATGCCAAAACGCATGCGTTGACCTCGCTAGTCAAAGAACGCGTAGGCGTATGCACGGCAACAGCCAATAAGCGTCGACTAGAAAGAAACAGAAGTTTCCTGCTATTTGTTGCTATCTCTCTCACTCTCGCGGACAATTTCATAACCTGATATCAGCAGTCTATCCTTTATATGTCTATGGTTGCTATATGTTGTATGTGTACATTATTTAGAAACGTACGTATTTTCGAACATTCTTCAGTTTACAAGGGTGTTTACATTTTACAATTCCTTGACAATCAATACTTGATTATTTTCACAATAAGTCAACAATAAGTTGACGATTGCCATTTGTTATCTCAGTATCAAAGTATTAACGTTTTCTTTGACCGAACTGTGATAACTTAAGATTATTGATTCATTAAATTTCTAACCTATAACGTGTCTCAACTATTTGAGTTTGTATTTTATAATAATGGAATGAGAGGTGCAACATTTGTGATGCAAAACCATAATGAATTAAAATTTGAAGTGTGGAATCCGTTGAACATATTTTGCTGCCCAGCCCAATTCAATCATGCAGTGATTATTCTAAACAATCCGATAAACTTAGGTTATGACATTGTACTTCCTCTATGGAAAAAAGGTAATATTTACTGCCTGGTACTATCAATTTATCGCATCTCTTAACACATCTTGAATTGAATTCAGTGATTAGTATTTATCTTATTTACTATTACTATAGTATTAACAAACGTGACGATAGCATATAGAAGCGCGACATGTTTTATACGACCTCACTCGTTAAGTTTTAGAAAATGGAAATATCAAGCGAATGAAAAAAAAAACAATTGTGTAATTAAAAACCTTGCATTATTTTTTATCCCTTTTATAGAAAGAAATTTGACAAATTTTACCACATGTAAAAAATGTATTATCGATTACTATTTGAACCAATTCTCTATCGAAAAACATTGATTTCAGCACAAGTAACGGTAACAGTTGATGGTGGAACAAATCATTGGATAAATTATCTAGGAGAACAACAAAAGAACAGTCTATTTAGAGGAAAATGCAAGGATTATGTTCCAACACTTGTGACAGGCGTGTATTCATTTTTTACATTCTATATTTTTACAAAGAATTGAATTCATTCAAAAAATCCGATGAAATTTCATGGAATGAAACTGGAATCTGACGTTTTTATTAAGTACAAGTCAACTCAAATTGTTTATATAGGTGACATGGACAGTATTTGTCCGGAGCTTTTGAAGCAGATGGAAAAAACTGATGCTATCGTTTTGCATACGCCGGACCAGTCCGACACAGATTTTACAAAAGCCCTTATGCAATTGCACCTATATATTACTAAAAATAATATTCATGTAATTTCAACACTCAGATTGAAAATTGTTTTACATGTGAAATTTATATCTACAGTTTTTATTTTACAGTTGGATCATATTTACGTTTTTGTTGACACGTCTGGTCGATTTGATCACATCATAAGTAATATCAACACACTTTACAAGACTGATAGTATCTTGAATCCACACATACAGGTATATTGTAGCAATTAATGAAAATTAAAATCGTTTTTTTAAATCAAAAGGTTTGTTTATAAAAAATGAACTTACAAGACGAAAAAATTTTGTTTCAAAATTGTTCTATCAAGCAGCTCTGATAAATAAAAAAAATACGTGTACAGGTGATACAAATTTCCAGTAATTCTATGACATGGGTTTTAAAACCAGGTAAACATAAAATACATATTCCCGATGCGCTGATAGCTCGTCAAACTTGGTGCTCTCTTATACCTTTTGGTACGTCTACTAGTGATATCCGCACCACAGGCTTGAAATGGAATTTAGGTATAGTATAGATGACGTTGTTTTTTTCAATCACTTAATAAAATTTATTATTATATAATTCGATTCATAGATAATATTCATACAAGCTTTGGTGGATTACTGAGTACTTCCAATACTTACAACGGCAATCCAGAAGTCACCGTAATTACAAACGAAAAAATCACCTGGTCCATGGGCATTGAACCTTTTACAAAATTTTGTGAAAATTCAGATACTTCATGATTATTTTTATTTTAGAAAAAATGTACATCGCGTAATCTGAATTAGAATTATCGAGCTCTGTTAAATATGCGTAATTAAAACTGGATTTTATTTAATTTGAAACAAATAAAATAGTTCTATAAATTTATCGAGACTAGTACTTTCATGAAAAATTGTTGTGTATGTTATTTTGTGAACTTAAAAAGATATTTGTATATAAAGGTGCTGTCACTTTATAGCTTTTATGAACAGTCACAAATCAATATACTTGAAATTCCAATATAGATATACGAGATTTTATGTTATGAGAATAAATTAAAGATATTTAGTTTAAACTAATACAAAAAATTTAAAAAAAAATGAAAAATCATAGAAAAAATATTTTATCTATCTAATCTAATCTAATTTTTTACAATTTTATTTTTAATTGTACTCGGTATAGAATAAAATAATTGAAATCGAGAATAAAACGATATTTCACCAGTAATAGGCCATCTTGATCCAACACTAGTTTGCGTTTTGCAATAATGCTTGACTATTGATATTGTAAAATGTTATAAATTTAATGAATGAAAAAGTCGAGATCCAATGTATCGTGAAATCGTCTTTATTTTATAAACGGTTACTAGCACTAGGGCCTATCTACCTAACGATTAATAATTTATTTAGTGTATTTAATTTCGAATTTCTGTCAAATATAGTTAAAATCATGTTATAAACGTCGTTTAGAGAGTTTCTATAAATCCGAATATTGCAATGATTTTATATTATATTTCTAATGTGACAGATAATGTGGATTTCGAAAATGTTATAGAACTTTATAGACATGGACCTTATGAACTTATGAAACATTGGTATTTAATAAAAACTCCAAAATACAAAAGAATAACATTCAAAGCAAAATTGCGTATACTGCGTATCACCCGCTACGCATCGCATGCGCAATGCTTAACTTAAAATAAGAAATCGGAACAGATTGTTTGCATGTGCGCGCGCTGATCCACATAGGCCACGGACACCAATACAACTAACACGAGTTACTTATTCCTCGAAATCTGCTGTCGCACGTTCTGTACTGTTCCTATCACAGCCGTTTCTCAAAGATACTCACTTCGACTTTAACTAACTGCTCATTTGTGATCTCACACAATACATTTCTTCTTCTCTCTTTTTCTTCTTCTGTCTCTATCCCTTTCTTTTTCTCTTTCCATCGTTACTGAACTCAATTTTCCCTCATTTCGTTGTCCAAACTCATCTTTCCTGATCCAAGATCCGTTTGGTATTTCACTATTAGTGAACATTGACGACTGTGATTGTTAGTATTACAAGTGCAACTTATTCATTTTTCAAAAGAAATTCAGAAATTTATTTGTGTGATCAACTAATTATCAGTTCAACTTCGTGTTCCGCATATTGAATATTTATATGCCTTCGTAAAGTACACGATTATAGTCCTACCATGATTAAATTATTCTCCTTAAAAAATGCTGGTAAGAATGGAGAATCTCCTAAAGCCGGATCACAAAAGAAAGCATCTGCTGCTCAACTTAGAATTCAAAAAGGTAAAATATTGTATAATTCTTCTAAACATTTTGTTGTGTCAAACCTGTTCATTGCACCATACTTGTTAACTTTACTCCTTATGATGTCTGCAAATAAAAAAATAAAAACTATGTTTACAAAGATCTTTGTTATTTGATTATAGATATCACTGAATTGAATTTACCAAAAACATGCAACACAGAGTTTCCAGACCCGGATGATCTGTTAAACTTTAAACTTGTTATCTGTCCAGATGAGGTTAGTTTTAATTTGTTAAATATTTCTTGTACAAGTACAATTAATTGAAGGTAGCTTTATCTTTGTAGGGATTTTACAAAAACGGAAAATTCACATTTAGTTTTAAGGTTGGACCAAATTATCCACACGAACCACCTAAGGTTAAGTGTGAAACTCAAGTCTATCATCCAAATATTGACTTAGATGGCAATGTATGCCTAAATATTTTAAGGGAAGACTGGAAACCAGTTCTTACTATTAACTCAATTGTTTATGGATTACAGTACCTGTTTTTGGTAAGATTATCTCAAAATATGGATGTCTATTATTATCAATAATTATAAACAAAGTTACAAGTGACGTTGATGAAACTTGTAAACTGTTAACTCATAAGTATATACCTTCATCTAAATTTAACATTTAAGGATACTGTATTATAAGTTTTATTTACAAAATGATTTAACAGTTGTTATTAATCTTTAAGACAAAAGAAAATTAGTGATATATATATATTAATACAAAATAATTCTATAAATATTTCAAATGATAATTTTGAAACTAGTCAAGCATTAAACAACAAAAAAAATGTTACTTTTCAACAATATATAAATATATGTTCTTTTGTAAAATTTTGAAAACTATATTTAAAAATACTTTCATGTTTTGGGAAAAATTGAACTCCATTTCTTAATCCTGTAATAGAATTTTTAAATATCTGTAAATAATATTTAGAGTTCAGTGCTTTATCTAAAAATACTGATATTAACAATTTTTCTTTTGTTTTAGGAACCAAATCCAGAGGATCCTTTGAATAAAGATGCTGCTGAAGTATTACAAAATAATCGTCGGGTATTCGAACAAAACGTAGGCAAAGCAATGAGGGGTGGTTACGTGGGAGCAATTTATTTTCAGCGGTGTCTCAAGTGATATACTGTTCCCTTATTGCCGAAAATATGCGCGCCATCACAAAGACTCACGATCAGAGGGAAAATAATGAAATATTGGAGAAATGCAGGACGGCGTAGTATATTCGCTGTTGCCTGTGTGTCCACTTTTTACATACTTACGTTCTTTACGTCTTGCCAAGCCTCCAAACATCTAATTCATCAAGTATTTTATGCTTTTGGCTAATAATAAATTCACTGTATCATCTAAATTATATATAGTACTTTAATTAAACTACGTAAATTGTGGCCGAGCCCTCGTGTAGATTATTGTAAGAGTGATGCGGAGGAAACGACAGACGTAGAAACGATGTACATGAAGTTCGCTTGAATAGCTTAAGTAATTTCAATCATTCGCAATTTGAAAACAGATTAAAAGAATTTCGAAGATGACTGGTCTAATAGAGACACGAATATCAGTAGTCAGTAGTGGAATGAATAAGTCGGAAAACGGCTTGAGTTTAATATTTTATGAAAATAATGCTTGCAAAAGTATACAACTTAGTTCTTTCTATTGTAAAATAAATGTACACAAGCCAAACAAATTTTAGTTTGAGATTAACCATCCATCTGCTAGGGTTTTGTACTTTTTGGAGCATGTAAACCGTTTTTACGATACTTAATCCTATTTATTTGTCTCAGAGTTTATTTTTTTGTTCTATAAAAGTTCTTTTACCTTGATTTAATTCTCACTAGGCCAGTCACCCTATTAGATCATTTATATTGGTATTCCCTTGATCGCGTACAATAACAAAAACATGTTTTTTTCAATAAGATTTGCAGAATTAATAAAGGATTTACATTGTCATACATATGGTTATATGTGCGGATTTGTTTATAACTTATGGAGTGAATACCATGTGTTGCAATTTTCGTTCAGTTAAAATTAAGCAATATTATTTTTCAATAAACTAATTTATTTATAAAGGCAGTAAACATTAACATCTTTCCTAAATTTATATTTAAATAAACTTATTTTCACTTCTTAATGCTATTGTATGAAAGTCTTGTATTTCTTCTGCCTTTAAGTGAAATGTTCTGCATAAATCTAACTCATACTCATGAAACATGTAGAATTATCATTCTAACCAGATAAAATAAAAAAGAAATGTTTACCACTAAATAACGTTTTAATTATTTCTAAAAGTAACATGGGATTTGGAAACAATACGAAATAAAATGAAAAATATTTATAATTGTGTATCAATTTAATTTAATAATAATTTTAATAATAATCATAATATCAAAGGAGTTTTTAAAAACTTCGGTTTTTATATCGAAGCATCACTATGGCCATATTTTATCTTACCTCCAGTTTGCATCTCCAGATCAACATTTGATAAACTCAAACAAATCTTGATATTATTCATAATTATTACAAAAATGGCGCGTGTAAACAAGAACTTCTTCCCGATTCCGATTTTTGCTTGTGAAAAAATTAAGAAAACATCATTTTGTTCTAACTATTTCTCAGTATTCAAAAATGTTATGTTGTTATTTTATTACTTATTTTTTGGGACTTACAAACTAGAGAAGTGTCCCAACCTCGGTCCAATGTACAGTAGGAAACACTAATCTTTTAATAAAGTTCCAGCTTCAAATTCCTTTCAAGGCACTTTTAAAGTTCACTAATAAGTTTTTCTACAGTGTAAAAAAAATTTTATTGACTCAACCTTTTCAACCAGTGTTTGATTTTGTATTTAATTTTTTGCGAAAAGCAAAAAGAGCACGTATAGGTAATTTTACACTCACAGCGATCACGCTAATAAAAAACGAGTTCAGATTCTCAGCTATCAACATTTGTGTAAGAAATTATTAGTACAAAGAGATTTCTATTTTACAATCACAGCATAGAATACTCACTTGTACATATACTGCCACTGATTCATTTTTTTCAAACATATACACACTTATTATCTTTATTAATTTATGTATTTAACACATCTTTTTATGCACCTTTGGAAGAAGGAGCAGTGCGAAATTTATACTACTGTAAAACATTTTTCAGAAAAATAAATTTATTGAAACTGCACTGCATCCTTTTCCCAATAGAAAAAATAAGAGAACCAGTCAAAAGCAATCTTTGTTATAATATAAAATTCATTATTGATTATGGAAGGACTAAGTATTGTGCAGGTTTTCAGCAATAGCGATATTGATTATTAAAGTATCAACTAGACAGTAACTATATCGAGCATTCTGATCCTACCTACTGATTATAATTATCGCAGATTGAGAAAATTTCTTGCACAAATTACACCTGTTTATGGAGGAGGCTTTATATATATAAAAAAAAATATTGTTAGTTGCTTTTAAAAAATTAAGTTTGAATATATTTTACATCAACAATTTAACATATTCCTTATTTACCATTTTTTTAACAAATATAGAGAAAGTTCAGTGTTTATTCATTTTCTCCTTAAGAGTTGCAGTAAAAACATCACTAGAACATTGCATAGTAAAAGCCCCAATTAATTCAAAGATGATCTTCGTTGTCTATTTTTAAAGTCTGATTCAACGATGCGGGGCAAAGTTTATTAGAAATTTAACTTGGCCAAAGATCATCACACGCCTTGCTTTTTATTTCACTATCCGCGATAAATTATGGCTTTAGAGTCCAAATATTTGCTATTTAACTTTATGTAACTGGTTACATAGCATCGCCTAGCGATGGAAGTTTATTTGGTACTGGTCGATATGACCAATCGACAGTGCAAGAGCCACGTATTTGGATTAAAATGTCGACATGATTTTCTATGTATGTATACAAATTCGTCCGATCACCTTACTAATGTACATTTAATTTACAGAAAAATAGTAAGTAGGAAATGCATTACTGTTTTGGAGGTCGTCAATTTGCAATCGCGTGCTACGAACATTCGATTCGCATACCTTACAATTTTTTTTAATTACATTACATTATAAACGTTTATAGTTTTTTACCGACCGAATGCAGGTTTTCCACCGAAATTAAAGGTAGTAGGTACAGTCTGCGATGTGAAAGCATAACCTATAATACAGTGATACGTATTCATTAATTCAAAGTGAATACACTTAGCAAGCCTAAACATCAATAGGATTCAGCAATAATACTTGCCTCCACTCTGCTCAATTCGCTTGCTCTCCAAAGCTGCTTTACGTTGATCAGCCAACAAAATAATATCTGCTAAAGATGCTTGTTGTTCTTGTGTCAAATGACTCGTAAGTGCATTATACCACGGTGTTTCTGTCCTCTCAATATCTGCAATATTATTATATCATTGGTAACTAATTTTCGGTATTTAATAAAAATTTTTTATAAATAGCTTTAAAAAAATGCTTACTCTGCATGACTTCTTTGAAAACAATGTATTCATCTTGATTCGTATCTTCTGAATCAAGAGGAGTAACGTAACTTTCCAGAGCCGTTTCTTCATTGGCTTCATACTCAGAATCTTCATCATCATCATCATCTGATCTATGCTCACCTTGCCCAGGCTGTTGCGCTGAATTCACGACAGAAAACATATGACCTTGTTGAGATTTCAGCACCTTTTCTTCTAGTCTTTCCAAATAATCTTGACTAGCGTCATCAATCTCATCCTCATCCGATGAGAGAACTTCAAAAATAAACAAGAATGATTTACTGTAAATATGAAATGGACTCAAATTTTTAGATGTATTTAAAAATTTTCTTACCTTCTTCAAGATCACTTTCTTCTTCATCGTTGTCTTCATCTTCACTGACTGCTACTTTGGCGGCATATGCTCTCTTGAGACCATCAAAGAGAAGAATTAAGGATGGGATTATTTGTTGTGCACACTCATTAACTGCTGCTGGTCTTGCTGGACCCATACTTATGAGCGTGCACAAACCAAAAACACAAAGTTTTCGATCATGAAGCCTGCAAGTTAAAATTGGTAATCATAGTTCAAATTGAAAAATTAAAGTTTGATCAATTGTTTGATATGTACCCAAGGAAGCAGTCTGTATCATGAATCCACTGCTTAATAAAATGCGAAGCAATTGGATCAGTTGACTGTCCTAAAGTGCCCTGGAGTCTATCCATAGTTTCGAGACACAATGTTGGATTGTAGTATAAAGCTGCTATGACTACTTGTAGACACATTGTCCTAAGTTCGGAAGTTTTTACCTCCCTTGTCAAACGTTCTAACACTAACTGTATGAGAGGTGGTATACAATTATCAATGTGTCCTTTACATTGAAGAATGATAACTTCGAGAAGTTTAGCGGCGTGACACTCAGGATCTTCGCCAGCGTCACCTATGAGAACAGCTTTACACATATTGAACATTGCTAAGATGTGATTTTCATTAGATAAGAACGCGGGTGTGTCTACAGTAATATAATTATGTAGAGCTGGCATCATATCGGTAAAATAATCAAAGCCATCTTTTTGGAAAAGTTCATACATTAACTCTAAAACTTTCCACATGTCTTGTGATATCCTTTTGCCTGTCAAATCATACACAAGCGATAAAGCCTCTTCATAAAATTCTGAAATAACACAAAATAACAAATGAATATATTTATTGTTCAATTAATTCGATTATTAACTGCGACTTACCCAAGACACTGTGATTAAATATGTGAGCAATAACTTGTAAAACTATTGGTTGCAATTGATCCATTATTCCTGGCTGATCCTCCATTACAGAGAGTAGAGTTTCGATAGTATTCAACAAACCCATTGCTGTAATAGCCTTTTCATCGCTACCTTCGTCAGTTTCTAAGACCTGACTGAAAGTGGAAGCTAAATGCTGACACATCTCAACAGCAATTGGGGTAAGCTGTTCGGGATAACAGCATACAATTTTTTGCATGACTGTTGTCAGATCATCATTTTCAGTCAGTCTAATGATATTCAAAAGCTCCAATGTGATTGGCTTAATCCAAGGCTCAATGATCTTTTGTGCCTTCTCTTGATTTTGGAGTAAACTTTGCAAAGCAATTGCCGCCTCGACTTTGACAGGGAGTTCTGCATCATTTAAAAGAGCGGTTGTGGTAAGCTTGACTGCTTCAATTAAAATGTTGTCCTGCTTGAACTTTATTCCAGCAAAGTAGTGCAACACCCAGCAAGCCTGTAAAATGAACATTGTATTAAACAATTTCTTATTACAAATTTAAAAATACTTTCCGATTCCATTTACATACCCTAGTTCTCATGTGGCCATGAGGGCTATTGAATTCAGGGAATACATATTGTAACAACATTTTATCCATTTGTTCTTTGTAAATATTCTTTTTCAACAAAACATCAGCCAATGTTCCAATCTTTGTAAATATATTCAAATTAATATTTTTGTTTTATACAACATAAAA
>NW_026707199.1:7500-10000 GCF_024137745.1 Phymastichus coffea
GTATTTCTTTACAGACATAGGCAGAACGATTAGGCTAGTAGCAACTAGAACAGAAAAACCATGGGCAGCAGTAGGCGTGGCAAACCCCAATTTCGCGATCCTCTACATAGAACAGCTTAGTAATACGCACTGCGCGTGCGCAGAGATTAAGACCCCTGGCTTCTCCTTCTTCGCTGTATCGGCATATTTCCAATACAGTGAACCAATCGAGAAGCACCTCAGCCACCTCGAAATGGTGCTCTTCACGCTGAGAGGGAAACGCGTCCTGCTTGGTATTGACACCAACGCAGAGTGGAACTCCTGGAGCCCACGTATCCCCGACATGTCCCGATTGCGATGGAAAAACGGAGAAAAATTGGCCGACTTCATTCGCCAACACAAACTCCACATTGCAAATAACAGGAATGATCTTCCCACATTCCAAAAGGGACCCAAAATTTCGTACATAGATGTAACCTTGTCCACTGGGCAGATGGCCTCGTCCATTCACCAATGGAGGTTACTAGATTCTGAATTCAAAAGTGCCCACAAAGCCGTCATATTCACGCTCGACTCTCCGGCTACCGAGGTCGGGCTCGCAGAAATGGGTCCAACACGTTTCAATACGCTCAAAGCGAATTGGGACCAGTTCGACACTGAACTGAAGAGCCTTCGACTCGCAAAGCTGGCGAACCTTGCGCTGACGAACCCGGAAGAAGTGGAGCACATGGCAAACACACTCACTCAGGTACTTACTGAAACCTGTGAGTTAACCATGCCAAGGAAAACTAGGTTTAGAAAGTCCAACCCATGGTGGACAAAAGACTTAAATAGGTTGAAGCGTGAGGCCTACCGAGCTAGGCGTGCGTGCCAGGGGCTATTGAAAGCGAATCCTGCATGCCACCCACAAGCGCGCGGGAAGTACAGCGCCCTCTTGCGTAAGTACTCTCGCGCCGTGAGAAAGGCCAGGAATGAATGCTGGAGAAACTACGTCACATCGCACGGAAATTCGAATCCCTGGGGAACCGTATACAAGCTCCAGGCCGGAAAAATGACGAATGAGAGGGCGATTAGCGCACTCCGGTGTGACGACGGTTTCACGCTCGACATGGAGCAAACAGCCAGCAGGCTCCTCGCGGTGCACTTCCCGGCCGATAGAATAGAAGATGACACCCCTGAACAATCCAACATTCGAACCGAAGTGGAAACTCCACCTGACACAGATGATACTCAGGCCTTCGTGCCACGAGAAGTCATCAATTCGGTCAGAAGATTCAAAAATAACAAAACCCCAGGCACAGACCTAATAGAGGTCAGTGTCCTCAAACGAGCCGTGCATGTCATCTCCGGCGAATTCACTAGGCTCTTCAATGGTTGTCTTGAGCACGGCGTCTTCCCCAAAACCTGGAAGGTGGGACTCGTAAGAGCCATCCCGAAGGGCCAGGGCAAGGATGCAAAAGATCCAAAATCATACAGGATGATTACTCTTCTCTCTGTTCAAGGCAAACTCTTTGAAAAATTGCTATGCAACAGATTCATGCCCAAAATGCTAGCTGAAGGCAAAATCTCCGACCGTCAATTCGGCTTCTTACCGAATCGGTCATGCGAGGATGCCATCCTAGCACTCCGCGAGGCTGTGAAAACATCCCCTCACAAACTCGTCGCTGCCCTCAACTTCGATGTGACCGGCGCATTCGACAATATCTGGCGTCCGATAATGCTCAAAGGACTCAAAGATAAAGGATGCGCAAAGAACATCTACAGGGTCCTCCTTAGCTATTTTCAAGACAGGATCATTACCCTGTCATGGGGTAGTGGCCAAACCTCCGTACTGTCCGAAAAAGGATGCGCCCAAGGATCCGTTATCGGACCCTTCGGGTGGGTTATAGGATTCGACTTTCTTCTCCACTCCCTCGAGGAAGTCCTGGGATCGATGTTCGTCGCTTTTGCAGACGATCTATCGACCCTGCTATGCGCCCCGAGCAGAAAGGACCTAGAAACCCTCGGGAAATCCGTAGTTGACACAATCACCAAATGGTGCAAATTGGCCAAATTACAGATCAATGAACAGAAAACTGAGGGAATTTTCCTGAAGGCTCTGGACATTGACAAGGCCCCAAATAGTGCTCGGACGGAAGTTAGGAACGAACAATCAGCAGAAGAAAGTAGGCAGGTAGTTCGCGTAGAAAAGAATAAGTGGCCAAGTCGCGACCCATGCATCAGACTAGGATCAGGAAACATAAAATTTAAACAAAGCGTTAGATATCTTGGCGTTCACTTCGGAAAAGGTTTTAAAATCACCCCCCACTGCACATACCTCAAAAACAAGGTCTCCGACCTGTTTGAAAACTTGAGGAGATGCGGAGGAACCACTTGGGGCCTCAACTTCAAAACTCTCTCCATCATCTATAGAGGAGTCTTTACCCCCACTTTAGCATACGCGGCAGCTGCGTGGGCTGATCTCATTACTAATAAAAAAGAGCAAACAGATGTGCTCAACTCTGCACAGAGATCAGCCCTC
>NW_026707199.1:15000-16750 GCF_024137745.1 Phymastichus coffea
GCGGACTCGATTGCCTATAACAGATGGAAAATAGTTGGTGGTAATGCTCATTATGTGAGAAGTAGGCTAATGCCACGAGCTCGCACCGCTGCTGTGGGTACACTCGCTCGGGAGCAGGCCGATATCTAGTCGGCTGGAACGAGCAAACAGGATTGTTAGAAGGGATGGAGGGGGGACTCCTTGACCACAACAGCAAATGCAATGCGCCTGCACTTAACACTCTTCTGTTCATGAGGGGCAATGCGCGTGAATTCCGTACAACTGGCAAGTCCCTGGCCTGAAACGTCGTGCGCGGCGAGTCACTTGTAAATCCATCAAGTGCCTGGCCTGAAACGTCGTGTGCGGCGAGTCACTTGTAAATCCAGCAAGTCCCTGTCCTGAAACGTCGTGCGCGGCGAGTCACTTGTCAATACAGCAAGTCCCTGGCCTGAAACGTCGTGCGCGGCGAGTCACTTGTGAATACAGCAAGTCCCTGGCCTGAAACGTCGTGCGCGGCGAGTCACTTGTGAATACAGCAAGTCCCTGGCCTGAAACGTCGTGCGCGGCGAGTCACTTGTAAATCCAGCAAGTCCCTGGCCTGAAACGTCGTGTGCGGCGAGTCACTTGTAAATCCAGCAAGTCCCTGTCCTGAAACGTCGTGCGCGGCGAGTCACTTGTGAATACAGCAAGTCCCTGGCCTGAAACGTCGTGCGCGGCGAGTCACTTGTCAATACAGCAAGTCCCTGGCCTGAAACGTCGTGCGCGGCGAGTCACTTGTGAATACAGCAAGTCCCAGGCCTGAAACGTCGTGCGCGGCGAGTCACTTGTGAATACAGCAAGTCCCTGGCCTGAAACGTCGTGCGCGGCGAGTCACTTGTGAATACAGCAAGTCCCTGGCCTGAAACGTCGTGCGCGGCGAGTCACTTGTAAATCCAGCAAGTCCCTGGCCTGAAACGTCGTGCGCGGCGAGTCACTTGTAAATCCATCAAGTGCCTGGCCTGAAACGTCGTGTGCGGCGAGTCACTTGTAAATCCAGCAAGTCCCTGTCCTGAAACGTCGTGCGCGGCGAGTCACTTGTCAATACAGCAAGTCCCTGGCCTGAAACGTCGTGCGCGGCGAGTCACTTGTGAATACAGCAAGTCCCAGGCCTGAAACGTCGTGCGCGGCGAGTCACTTGTGAATACAGCAAGTGCCTGGCCTGAAACGTCGTGCGCGGCGAGTCACTTGTGAATACAGCAAGTCCCTGGCCTGAAACGTCGTGCGCGGCGAGTCACTTGTGAATCCAGCAAGTCCCTGGCCTGAAACGTCCGTGCGCGGCGAGTCACTTGTAAATCCATCAAGTGCCTGGCCTGAAACGTCATGCGCGCGAGTCACTTGTCAATACAGCAAGTCCCTGGCCTGAACGTCGTGCGCGGCGAGTCACTTGTGAATACAGCAAGTCCCAGGCCTGAAACGTCGGTGCGCGGCGAGTCACTTGTGATACAGCAAGTCCCTGGCCTTGAAACGTCGTGCGCGGGCGAGTCACTTGTGAATACAGCCAAGTCCCTGGCCTGAAACGTCGTGCGCGGCGAGTCACTTGTGAATACAGCAAGTCCCTGGCCCTGAAACGTCGTGCGCGGCGAGTCACTTGTAAATCCAGCAAGTCCCTGGCCTGAAACGTCGTGCGCGGCGAGTCACTTGTGAATACAGCAAGTGCCTGGCCTGAAACGTCGTGCGCGGCGAGTCACTTGTCAATACAGCAAGTCCCTGGCCTGAAACGTCGTGCGCGGCG
>NW_026707200.1:0-12379 GCF_024137745.1 Phymastichus coffea
AAAAATTACATAATATATTAATATGAACGTAAATGTAGGTAAGGAGCTTAATTTGTTATTTAAAATTTTAAGGTTCATCTGTTTTCAACCTCAGCCTATAAACAATTTTAAGATGATATTTAAAAATTTGTATTTTAGGTTGATGTGCACGCGAGCCTCTATGCAAGAGAGTCTGATTTTGACACTTCACACGACGGAACTGAAAATACGCAAGACGAAGGAAACAAAGCTGAGACTCAAGATGCAGCAGCCAGTTCGCATTATTTTAACGACTTTCGACCATCCCAACCAGATTTTGCTTCACCTGAACAGTGAATTTAGTTTAATAGCACGACACACGGGTAGTACAAAGCAAAGTTGAAATTACGACCAGTGTTTTAGAGCTAAGTTAAAAGTTCAAAGAAGAGATGAGGCTAGTTCAAATATATTTTGTTAAATAAAAAGTAAATAGTTGAAAATTTTTTAATTTTGTACATACATTTAGTTGATACGAACGTTGCTTTAAATATTGCCATTATACTCAGAATGAGTTTTAATGGCTTTATAATATTGGCATCTTGTAAAATCAGTGATGATGTCTCGAAACATCTTACAAAAATGGCTGTAATTACTAAAATAATTCTTGTCTATGTTATTGTTGAAATTATTTCTTATTTCTATGATTTAATGTATGAGCCTATTAAACATAAACAAATCTGTAAGATTTTGTTTCTGGACATGTTAATCGAACGTGAAAAAATTTTTATTTTAATTAGTTTAATATACGTAAATGAATCAAAGTACATTTAATATGAAAATTAAGTTTATATTATGTGCATCAGTTATACATATTTTTATCATTTGTATTTACTTTCATATATTTACGCATATATCATACAGCTTGACCTAGTATCTTCTGAAAAGCCATTTTGCTGAATTATTTTTTCACATTTCTATAACTCTTTTCACCGTATTTAATTTGACCTAAAATTGCTTTTTACAACAGATCTCTCCTCGCAAATAATAATTCAGATTAAATGTACCGCAAAAAGCTGTCCTAATTTTTATAGAGATGAACACGTGTTCACTCTTTTATAGATTTGGCCCATTTTGAATTCACTAAACTATTATGCAGCTATGCATAGACTTGACAATTTGCCGCAGCGTGCACGAGACACTCGTAATACGAAATGAAAATTGAGCGTTTTCTGAAAAGAGGAGCTCACGCGTGACTCGCGATTGTTCAAGCGCGATAAAATATATAGCGTTAATTCAGGTAAGGCCCGAGACGGTGAACGAGCCGAGGTGAGATACTTGGAAGAGAATAGTGTCTCGCAAGTATGTTACTACACGAGTACAATCGCCGTTGGGCACTAGCATTCTACTACCATATATCGAGTGGCATTTACTCCCACGCTATGTTTGTTACAGGTGAGATAAGAGCTCGTTGTTGACCGCTTGCAAAATCCTGCTGCTGTGAGGTTCGAACCGCAAGGGCACAATTACATATTTCTTTTGTTGTTGATTTGTTTTTATCCATTTGTTTATAAGTGTACGAACAAATGTTCTATCAGTGAGATTTTCTTGCTGGACCGCATGCTTGCTTATAGATACGACTGTTGCATTTCAACGTCTAGCAGATATCCGAAAAACGATTTTAAATTATTGACCTTATCACTTGTTCATATCGACTGTTCGAGTCCTTGAAAGACTCTCTTATAGCTAGAGTTCCATAATGATTTCTATAATTGAGGTTTTAATATTGCGGTAAGAAGAGATTATATAGTCAAACGATTATCTTAAAAAAATCAATTTATTGTATTTGAAATTGTCTCACAATATCCATAGAAACGTCAAAGACTTATGACTTGCAGTCTAAGTAAAATATTTATAAAACAGTAGGTAGACTAAAATGCCGACTGTAGTAGGCACAACATACTCAACAAATAATACTCATGCTCATGGAAGTATCCATTTGAAAATCCTCATCTATACGTAACTATATTCCAGTGACGATAAATTCTGGTCGATATGCGATCGATTGAATAATCGCCAAATATATCACTGTTTACCAAGCGTTCCAGCCACTGCTGCTGAATTTTTCTATAAGGATGGGTTTCGAGTGAACCGCGTATGGCACATGCTTAACTACTGGCACGTGAATAGGCACCGGAACTTTGACTGGGTATGGAGAAGGAACATGCTTGACTACTGGCACATGGACTGGTACTGGCACTGGACGGTCGACTGGAACATGTACAGTGCGGGTAACTTCGACTGGGTAGGGCTTGGGCACAGCGACTGGGTATGGACGATTTATTGGAACGGCGACCTGTGGAATAAGTGAGATTTCCGTGAAGTAATGCGTAAATTCATTGGATAATCCAGTTTTCGTACTGTTACGCGAAGACCTTGAGCCAAACTTGCCGGACTATTCAATGAAAGAAATTGTTTCGCGCAAAAAAAAAATGGTTTCGTATAATGTCGCGTTGAGAGTTCTCGTATTTTAGGGAAACCGTCACGCATCAATTTGTAACCGAAGGCGGCCAAACAAGACCTCGTTGCGTGTACCGAAACTTTCAAAAGATACGAAAAGTAAGCAATTCGCCGGCACTTTCTTCGATCGATCATTCTTCGCGCGTAATCCATCAATGTGAATCGCATCGAATCAAGTCGCGCCCAGATAACTACGTAGCTCTGCGTTGGAAAAGCTCGAGCGAAATAAAGAACCTTCGTTGCCTCGTACCTTCTGAATGACAGGGTAAGGGATGTGTTTTTCGACGGGCACGGCAATGGGTTGTGGCACGGCAACAGGCACGTGCTTAGTGACGATAGTATTGGTATGAACTCCGTGGTTAATGACTGCAGGAGGTGCAACCAGATTTACAGGCGGGACAGCGAACGTGGCGTGTCCTATTGCAGGCGCCGAGAAGGCAGCGTGTCCTGGCGTCCCGAACACCGCGTGCAAACCTCCGTGACTGATTCCTGCGGAGCCGAAAGTAGCGCTGGCACCGCCGTGTCCGTAGCCGTAGCTACTTTCCGCGAAACTTCGTTTGCTCTTGGGTTTCGGGTCTTCGTTTTTGTCACTCGGAGCTGCCAATGCGAGTGTCGCCAACGACAGCAGGATCAGTGCCTGCCAGAGGAAGAGAGAAAGATGAAAGTGAGATTGGAAGGCCCTTTAAGTTAAGTGGATCGCCAGTGCTTCAAGATCGATTCGCAAGCGGGATTAACTTTTATTTTCGCGGGCAATTGTCGGTGCAATGCTAGTTGCGTAACTGGCATGTTTGTTTTGTAATAAACGCGCGAGTAATTGTGTTATTGGATATTTAGAAAAATCAGTTTGTATTTTAAAGAGGAAGTGTTCTACGATGAAAAACTGTATATTTCAGGGCTAACTCAGTTTTATTAATTATATATTTTTAAACATTATTTCGATAAATATATCGTAATAAATTATTTCTAGAGCAATAGAAAATATTTTTAAGTGTTCAAAACAACTAATTTTTTTAATGGTGAAAATTCTGATTGAAAATTATCGTTTAAAGGCTTAAAATAAAAAGAACATCTTTAATAACTTTAAACCATTTGAATGCAATTATTAGATATTTTTTGCCCGATATATTTTTAAAAATTGAATGA
Source organism: Phymastichus coffea (assembly GCF_024137745.1). NCBI lineage: Eukaryota > Metazoa > Arthropoda > Insecta > Hymenoptera > Eulophidae > Phymastichus > Phymastichus coffea. The sequence goes on from NW_026707200.1 coordinate 3,619, forward strand.
CGCTTACTTAAAAAACCAATACAGAGAGAAAAAATCAATACATAAGAAGTACAAGAGATTTTTTTTAATAATTTTCGGAAAAATTAGACTTTTTAATCAATTCAAAAGTTAGGATTATCACTAGTAGTAGCAAATGAAACAATGTACCTTAGCTTGCATGTTGACTCGATAGATCCACACAAAAAAAACAAAACTGTATTGCCGGCCGAAGTGCTTCTGGTTGATCGAGCAGAGGATGTGAACTGCACATGGCCGTTGGCCAGTCAAGCTTTTATATTTGCGAAGATGCCAGTACGTGGGGTTCGGGACGCTGCACACACACGGTGGTGGTGGAGGATATACATTCGTGTAACAGGTAAGAGAGAAGAGAAGAAATCGCGCTCGCCCGTCCCGAAAAATTGCTTGCGCAACGAAGCCTCCTATCGCTGCGGCGCTGGAGGGAGACCCGCTCGCGATTCTTTCGTCAAGAAAACAAGACACAAAAGTTACGCGCACTCTTATGAGAGCAGACATGGGGCATAGGATTTCGAGGATTGTGACACGGTCGCGAAGGGATTGATGTTCGATTGTTTGGGGTCCACAACTGTGCGTTGAGCTCTCGGTTCACTTGTCTTCGAAGTGCTTTTTGCGTGAAACATCGTCATTGCGATGCAGAACTGGTAACGGATTCTTATTCGACACCTCGATTCTCACTATGTAAATTGTGTACTGCCAATCAATTTTTCATTGTAATTCAATAATTTCTATCATCTTCGTATGGATCATCCGATTAATGTTACACACAAGTATCGCAGGTTAGTAATCTCATTAACGCATCGGCGTCAAGGCAATAATTGCGGCAAAAATGAACTCAATTTCAATAGTAGTCGTATGGCCGAATGTGATCCACAAAGTCAAGCACAAATAATCGTTTGAAAAATAAAAAAAAACATTAATTAGAATGCAAAACACGTCGTAAATCGCTTACTGTAAAATATTACAATGGTCGAAAGTTTATAACGTTACTTAACAATAACGCAAAAATGAATACTATTTCCGATTCCTTTCCGTTAAGCAAGTTCAAAGAAATTTGAACACAAGCAAAAAGTATGTCACTGTTTACCAATGAGCATTGTAAAACAGTAAAGGTGATTGCGTTACTTCATGATTAAAGATTACGTAAAATAATTATTTTTAACGACGACGAAAAAAAAAAGGTTCTGCTCAATATTAAGATATGTCAGTCGAGTTTTGTCGTTACAGCATCGCGATTCCCATAAAAATGCATCGGAGCCGATCGCCGCCCGAGTAACCTACCAAACAACACACTCCCCAAATTGAGATTAATATCGGCGTACTCGGGTTTCGCTATATAATCGCGTTACGTGCGCGAGTGCGAAATTCGAGTTTCAAAAAGTGCCCCGGTGCGCAGTGTACGTATAATGTGCTGCCTCGGCGCGTTGCCCGTAACGATCATTGCAGCGTGCGAGCGCGTAACATAAAGAGGAGGGCAGCGGAGCGCGATTTCGTCGCGTCCGCGTGCCAACGAAAACGAAATGACGCAATTTGCATGTGGGCCGAAATTTGGGCCGCGCGACACGCGGATCGTAAGTGTAACGGGCTGTTTACTGCGCTGGCTGCCGCCGCCGTCGCCGCCGCCGCTCAATTAGCGAGTTCGATACGCACGGATCAAGTTTCGGATCCAGCGAGGCGAACATCGGTCGCAATTAAGCAAAAGACGTATCGATTATTCCAAGGCGACTTTTCTTTCCTACCTTTTCTCGGCACCGAACACACATCATCCGCGGGGAGGACATTCAATTTTGGGCACAATATCACGTGTTTACAGCGCGTTCAAAGGCCATCCTCCGTCTTTCAATGAAGCTGTTTGTGTACTCCTTCTCTTTCGGCGTGCCGGAAGCTTGATTTACGATGTGCAACCTACACTTTTTTTTTCTTCTCTTCCCCTTTCGAAAAGCCAATGCAGCGTTTATCAATGAACGGCGCGAAGAATGAGGAGAGGCCGCCCGGTCCAACGCACGCGCGTACGAGCGTCATACTTTTCCGACGCCCGTCGAGGGTCGTCCCTCGACGTGTTTTCCGGCTAATCCGAGGCGCGCTCGAAAAAATGAGCGAACGTAACCGTGACGTATCCGTCCCTCGAGGAAGATTACAAATAATAATGGCAGGATATCTGTTCTGAAAAACGCTCCAAACATATCCATCGGCGCTGGAGGCGGCGCGTCATTGCTGACCGCACGGTCCTTCGGAGAGTCGCTCGGGACAAAGGTCTGGGGCCCCGCGGGCGTCGCCCTTGCCGACGTATCGTACCTTCGAGAGTATCGACGCAGCAAATAGCGCGCGCCTCGTCCAGCCCACTCGCGTGACACTCTCGTCCAAAGAGCGCGTACAACGATTTCGAGGAGGCGGCGAGGAGGCTGCAACAACGCGTTGCACCGAGTTGCTTTTGCTTCGGAAGGGTCGTCTTAGAGACGCCGAAACGAATGTGTTTTTCAATTAAATTTGGAACGGAATGAATCTCGCCGTTTCATCGCAATTAAATTTTCTATACGAGAAGAATCAACGAGTAAAGCTGCGGCGAGAAGGCTTTCACGTGACAGCAGCGTTGAATCGCGTATTGCCGGAAAAAGTGGGCAGTGCAAAACGTCGAAAGCCAAAGCTAACCAATGGATATCGCTCGCGTTCTCCGCGAATCGTCCGAAAGAAACGTAAAAGCTCGGGGGTGTCAGCCACGACGGGCAATCAAAAGGAGAAGAATAGCTTCGGGAGCCTTTGGCCGTGCTCGTGGCTTTGCGAGGGGACGGACAACGACGATGACGAGCGGGTCTCTGCTCTGCCGGTTTTCGTAGAAAAACCCGCGAGTTAGCGTTGGTAATTGAGCACCTGTCCCCGAGGGACGTTTTTGGGCTCTGGACGCGATGAATCCGCTCGAGGCGCGCTAATGGCCGTTGTAGTGGCACGGCTTCGCTCCGTCATTATTTTGGGACCCAATTATCGCCGTTCCTACGTGCCACTCAATTTCTCGCCGCGCGGCGCCGTGCCGCTCGATTCGTCTTCCGATGACTCTTCATTGCTGGTAGAACCGAGTTTCCTGCCATTTTAGAGATGTTACCTTGGCAATTTCTCGTAGAATTGTGGTTTACTTCGCTTAGGAAGCGGACCTTGTAATTGCTTGATTTGACATTTTTTTCGAGACAGAGCAGAGATAATCTTGTGGTGGACTTTACTGCGACTCATTTTTAAATGTAGCCAATGCCAACGTCATTCCTGCACGGTAAATTCAAGATTTTTTTAGTACTTCTTTGCCAATAATACGCTTAGAAGCAGACCTGAAATACTCCAAAGTAACAATTTTCGAAAAATAATTTTCTTTTCATCGAGCATTCTTACTTGCGTGCGATACAAATACGCAATGATAGATCACTAATAAAATATTCTCATTGCTCGAACGAATCCCTTTTCAAACTTCTTCCAAGTAAAAGAAAGGGAACGTGCCTAGTATTCCAATTGCAACCTAGTGAAAGCTTTCGTTCAACGCTTGACTGCAAATGACGTAAGGTTGATAATAAAAATACTTGTTCGAAACTCGAATCACCGGGTGATGTATGTCGAGCGCATTCGTTGCTTTCCTTTTTATCTCGCCATCGGTCATTGATACTGTTTACAGCGATACAACTGAATTTTATCGCTTCCTTTCGGATCGATCAGCAAAAAGGCGGCTTTTCAACTTTCGGAGACATTTCTTTGAGAGCAAGCTGCAACTAAAGATTTAAATCTCTCGACATTTCTTTCGGTAAACGCTCCTCTCCGGTGCGTCGAGTAACAAGAGCCACCATGGAGTACGCGCATCCACTTTTTATTCTCTCTTTGTCTCTCTTCATTTAAATTGTAAATCCTTCATTAGAGGATTAGGAGCGGGAGAGCGAACGACCAGTTAAATGCCGATCGTTGATCGAAATCTCGAGAAAAAGGCTTTTAGCGTCTGTCTCCCTTTTTTCGGCAAGCAGCTTCGCAGGCGTTATCTGCTTTTAGCGTTCGGGGGCCGTCGCGCGCAACTAATGCAGCAGTTTTCGTTCAGAGGCCCGGTATATTTATATATCTAGGGCTACGAGGAACCGCTACGCACTCATTTCCACATTCGTACAGCTCAATTATGCTTATGCCTGAGCTTTTTATCTGTGAAATGTATTATGCATGAGTTCGACTGAGATAGAAGCTCTGAAAAATGCACGTTAAAAGTCAGCTACGAATATATATATATATATGTATATAAATCTTGCAAGCTCACGGAAACTATCAGGCTGGTTATCTGTAACACTTAATTGTAGTGTCACTTAGCACACCCGTCACTGCTGCTGTACCTTTTGGTAAAAAAAATCGCACTTCGTTTCATGAAAAAATCACCGTGTATAAATTACTTCCGCGATAACTCTAAAAACAAATAAACTTGATTGGGCGAGATTAATGCTCATTTCTTTATTGTCTACGCATGTGCTAAATAATTGCACGTTACGGATCTACTCGTATTGTAGAAGTAAATAGCATAAACGTCAGTTACTTGGCAGAATGACCGCGTGTTTAAAATTTTTTTTTCGCAATGTGGCCAACGACGAGTTTGATCGTTAAATTTTATGAACTGAAGGTAATTAAATAAAACGAAGCAGCGCGTATATAAGCAAAGAGGGTTGAATGTTATTCCTGTAAGATCGAGAGTTGTTAATCAATAAGAGAAAAAAGACAGCGAGGAATAGATTATTTACGCCCTTGTTACCCGAAGGACGCGGCAGCATGGAGGAAACATGCATTCCGGCGAAAGTCGCAGCACCCAAGTCACTCCAAAGATATTGCCTGCTTTACGAGACATTAAAATCCGGGAGATCGGCCATATATCTAAAAATACATCGGACGGCCGTGCGTGCAGTTGGGCGTGCAGCGAGGTAGAAATTCGGGCAGGTTCACGGTCGAGTTCTTGCGCACGTTGGACGTCTAGTTTTCTACGAAGGACGATCGAGAAGAAGAAAAAAAAAAAGAAAGAGCGAGGATTTCATCGCGTTATACGCGCGCAAGTGTGCGGCGTCTCTCGAGTCGCGATGCATCAGTCGCGCGAGCGGAGCGCTCACACCGTCGCATTTTTTCGAGCCAGTTCCTTCTCCGGCGAGAAGAAGATGTCGACCGTCGGATGCCGGACCAGACGTTCTCTCTCTCTCTCTGACTGACGCAAACGTTGTTTCAGATCTATCTCATATCGATAACGCGCTTGCACAGAAACAATCGCCGCTCAACTTCTTTCCGAAGCATGTATCGGTTACGTACATTCGCGTGCAGTTGGATTGTGAATTGAAGCATACCATCCCTAATTTCTTAACCGGATGGGAACTAGTGCAACAAGGAATCATACGTCCATAGTTTGCTGCATTAAGCTTATCGCTCATTAGCATACAATCAAATCTCACGGCTATCAATTTACACAATAAAAGCAAGTTTACACGAATTATTAAAATCTCATTTGATTTATAAATGCACACCATTTGCTTTTATGTGCGCGAATGTCAGTGAAAATTTATTATCCACGCGAACTCTCCATAAAAGTTTATGCAGCGTGTAATGCAAACAACAATTTTTCCTCCGAGTATCATCATCGTCAAAAGACATTCGTAAAGTCATACCTTATTCATACATGGCATTACAGTCAATTACAAACATGCGAGTCATCTGTTGTTTTTACGCGACGAATAATTAAATTTCAGGGTTCGTACGCCACGTACAATGTAACGCTGCCGCGACTGACTCGCGTATAAATATATACATATATATACATAATAATCGCCGAAAGGTGAAATTATACCGGCAGGATCGAGCATTTCTCCAGCGCTCGGTCTGGTGTAACGTATGTCGAAAAGGGAAACTGGACCTCTACTGTGAGATGTGTCAGACCGCCGGGACCGCGATGAGTTTTACATAAATCGCATTCGCTGCTGATTCTTCAGTGAGCCTTATTTGGTGTTATCGATCGCGAGCTATTAAGCCGAGTAGTCTTTTGATGTATTACAATGACGCGGGAACTTTCTCGTGCAATGTTCGAATTTGCTGAATTTCTGCGGAAAGAGAGAGAGAGAGAGAGAGAGAGATGCAGCCATTGTAATGATAATACAAGACTGATATGGATTTCCCTCGCGGCAGCGTTCGTCATTGTTATGCTGATTCGACGTTTGTTATGCTACACTATAATATGTGGATCGACGAATGAAAAGAAAACTATTTTCCACGCGTAACGCAACGTCGGACAATTACGTACTATAATATACGGTCCATAACGAAAACCATCTGCAAAAACAATAAATCAACTGATCGGCGGTCGATCAGAGACACATAATAACGGTGTAATCGAATAAAAATAAAGGCGTAGTATTTCGACACTCCCGCTCTCGAGGCATGCAAAGTGCAATTGCGCAAGTGTTCGCCGCGCTATATACACTAATTGTTCGCGCAAGGGACATCTACGGCATGCGCAAGAGAGAGGGTTTCTCAATCAAAAGCAGTCGAGTAATGCGACCTTTGAATGCGCGATCTTTGCGGCATTTTAATATCCGTTGGCGCGCGGCAAAAATGATATATTTATGCGTGTTCGCGTGCAGATCGATCGGCAATGGGGTTTCGTCAGCGAGTTTTATAGAGCCTCTCTCGCGCCTGAAGAAAGCGAGCATTCGTAACGAAATGTCGCGCTCCGTTAATGATACGCTTGCGCGAGTTGGAGTTGCGTCGTCGGGCTAAATATATAAATATACGCGGAATTGAAATGCGTTCGCCGTATTTGACGTGTGGCGTTTTAACGATTAGAAGAGATAAAAGATGCAGCAGACTACGAAATTGATTTGACTCAAGTTCATTCATTTTGGGGGCTGCATGAATAAGTGATTGGATTCCCTCGTTAGCGCGCCAGGCGCGGGAACCCTTTTTGCACTCGCCGCTCGACGACCATCCGATCTCTCTCGACTCGACTCCATTCGACCGTAACGACTATCACAGCCATTTCAATATGAAATTCAAAGCCCCCTCCCGCCACCGAGAACGCGTGCCACAATGGACTGACTAAATATAATTACAATGCTCAAGTGCTTGCTGCTGCTGCTGCTGCTGCTGCTGCTGCTGCTGCCGGGTGTATACGGATTCGCTGAAAGCTCAAGCGCGAAATATAATACATCTCGCTATCGCCACCGCTGCCTGTGCCAATGCATTTCTCTCGTATATTTGGATTTAGCATCCCGAATATTTCACAAGGCTCCCAGATTGAAAAGCTCTGACAATCGCAATTATTCTCTGATGATAATGCTGTACAAAAATGTCTTGTTTTCGCGAGAATGACTCGAGAACGAGGTAATTGCAGGCGAGAAAAAAAGTGTTATTAGACCCAACGAGCGCGTTATTTTTAATTAAAATGAATAAATTTGCCTCGAGCCGAAAATTTGTCTAATTAAAGCGGCGTATTGTAGCAGCAACGGCCGTGTTCGCGAGATTCCGCAGGAGAGCCGCCTCGGAATTTCGTAGCCGAAGAAAAGTAAATCAAGGTGAGCCGTCTCTTTCTCTCTCGCTCCCTGAAGATTTTCTCAATTCTCCGCTGATTCTCGAGCCGCGAACACGTACAGCACGGCCGCAACAACTTACGCTGCTCTTGCTTTACGCAGTGAGTTTTCTCATGGAACTCGGCAGCGGCAGCGAGCTCCCTTTCATCCGCGCGCGGCCGGTCGCGTGCGCCGCGCAGGGCAATTCGTTTCCCCGCGCGAAATAAACGAGTGCCCTTGTCGCTTTGGCGCCGAGGAAGTGTCGAAACACCCTCGCTCGTTTCCACTTAATTATTGCCTTTGTGCGCGCGGAGAGAAGTCGCGCTTGCGAAATCGCGCCGCGGCTGTTGCGCGCGCCCGACGCTCCTTCTCTCCTCCTCCTCCTCTTCTTATTTCGATATCGATCGTCCTGGGCTCTGGAATGCACCGCGCGCGCAAGTGACTCTTGGGAAGATCGACGCCTCGATTGTTTGACCTACTACCGCCGCTTGCCGCGCTAAATCAGTTAGCTCTTCGCCGAGTTACACCGCGACTCTGTGCTTCGCACAGGTGCGCGATTCTTTGCTGCAGCTGTTTTCTTCGTCCGATGCCGTATTGCCCACTCGGCTCAATTCTATTATTTAAGATTCGCCGTAGATCTCAGATAATCGACTAATTCAATTTCGCTCGTACAACTTTCGCTAATGAATTTCTACTGCGCTTGCAGGCTCAATTTAATTATGTAGGTAGGATGTGCGGATCCCTCGCGCTAACGACTCTCCGCTCGAATGCAAAATTGATAAATAATTTGAGTTCTTCTTGCGCGGACAATGGGTCGAAATTGAGAAAGCGCGTAAATAAATGCAATTGTTTTTTCTCATGCGCGCTTTATTGCATCTTTCGTTAATGAGCAATAAAAGAACGTAGCAGCTGCGATCCAGTTGCGCCATTTATCGGGGCAACACCGCGGGACAGGATAAGCTTAATGGCTAAAACTCGTTGCATGTATTATTTAGTTGAAACTGAAAACTTGGAGTTTCCGAGCCAATTTCTGCTTAATTACATCGTCACCCGACGCTGGGCGCGCGAACACTTGCCAAAGCAATTATTGACTGTATTGCAAGATTAATTATAAGCACGTTAATCCTACCCTCGGAACAAATCATTTGCCAGATATATTTTTTTTTTCTATTTGGAAACGCTGAGGAGGACGGCAAGCGGTC